>NW_028317651.1:2980397-3132829 GCF_055824585.1 Amblyomma mixtum | reverse complement strand
AACTCCGAAACTCCAAAACACCAAAACTCCAAAACTCCGAAACTCCGAAACTCCAAAACTCCAAAACTCCGAAACTCCGAAACTCCGAAACTCCGAAACTCCAAAACTCCAAAACTCCAAAACTCCGAAACTCCTAAAACTCCGATACTCCGAAACTCCGAAACTCCGAAACTCCGAAACTCCGAAACTCCAAAACACCAAAACTCCAAAACTCCGAAACTCCGAAACTCCAAAACTCCAAAACTCCGAAACTCCGAAACTCCGAAACTCCAAAACTCCAAAACTCCAAAACTCCGAAACTCCAAAACTCCAAAACTCCAAAACTCCGAAACTCCGAAACTCCAAAACTCCAAAACTCCAAAACTCCGAAACTCCAAAACTCCGAAACTCCAAAACTCCAAAACTCCAAAACTCCAAAACTCCAAAACTCCAAAACTCCGAAACTCCTAAAACTCCGATACTCCGAAACTCCAAAACTCCAAATCTCCAAAACTCCGAAACTCCGAAACTCCGAAACTCCAAAACACCAAAACTCCAAAACTCCGAAACTCCGAAACTCCAAAACTCCAAAACTCCGAAACTCCGAAACTCCGAAACTCCAAAACTCCAAAACTCCAAAACTCCGAAACTCCAAAACTCCAAAACTCCAAAACTCCAAAACTCCAAAACTCCGAAACTCCGAAACTCCAAAACTCCAAAACTCCAAAACTCCGAAACTCCAAAACTCCGAAACTCCAAAACTCCAAAACTCCAAAACTCCAAAACTCCAAAACTCCAAAACTCCGAAACTCCAAAACTCCAAAACTCCAAAACTCCAAAACTGCAAAACTCCAAAACTCCAAAACTCCGAAACTCCTAAACTCCAAAACTCCAAAACTCCAAAACTCCGAAACTCCAAAACTCCAAAACTCCAAAACTGCAAAACTCCAAAACTCCGAAACTCCAAAACTCCAAAACACCAAAACTCCAAAACTCCGAAACTCCGAAACTCCAAAACTCCAAAACTCTAGAACTCCGAAACTCCAAAACTCCAAAACTGCAAAACTCCGAAACTCCAAAACTCCAAAACTCCAAAACTCCGAAACTCCGAAACTCCGAAACTCCGAAACTCCAAAACACCAAAACTCCAAAACTCCGAAACTCCGAAACTCCAAAACTCCAAAACTCCGAAACTCCGAAACTCCGAAACTCCGAAACTCCAAAACTCCAAAACTCCAAAACTCCGAAACTCCAAAACTCCAAAACTCCGAAACTCCAAAACTCCAAAACTCCAAAACTGCAAAACTCCAAAACTCCAAAACTCCGAAACTCCGAAACTCCGAAACTCCAAAACTCCGAAACTCCGAAACTCCAAAACTCCAAAACTCCGAAACTCCGAAACTCCAAAACTCCAAAACTCCGAAACTGCAAAACTCCAAAACTGCAAAACTCCGAAACTCCAAAACTCCAAAACTCCGAAACTCCGAAACTCCGAAACTCCAAAACTCCAAAACTCCGAAACTCCGAAACTCCAAAACTCCAAAACTCCAAAACTCCGAAACTCCTAAAACTCCGATACTCCGAAACTCCAAAACTCCAAAACTCCAAAACTCCGAAACTCCGAAACTCCGAAACTCCGAAACTCCAAAACACCAAAACTCCAAAACTCCGAAACTCCGAAACTCCAAAACTCCAAAACTCCGAAACTCCGAAACTCCGAAACTCCGAAACTCCAAAACTCCAAAACTCCAAAACTCCGAAACTCCTAAAACTCCGATACTCCGAAACTCCGAAACTCCGAAACTCCGAAACTCCGAAACTCCAAAACACCAAAACTCCAAAACTCCGAAACTCCGAAACTCCAAAACTCCAAAACTCCGAAACTCCGAAACTCCGAAACTCCAAAACTCCAAAACTCCAAAACTCCGAAACTCCAAAACTCCAAAACTCCAAAACTCCGAAACTCCGAAACTCCAAAACTCCAAAACTCCAAAACTCCGAAACTCCAAAACTCCGAAACTCCAAAACTCCAAAACTCCAAAACTCCAAAACTCCGAAACTCCTAAACTCCAAAACTCCAAAACTCCAAAACTCCGAAACTCCAAAACTCCAAAACTCCAAAACTGCAAAACTCCAAAACTCCGAAACTCCAAAACTCCAAAACACCAAAACTCCAAAACTCCGAAACTCCGAAACTCCAAAACTCCAAAACTCTAGAACTCCGAAACTCCAAAACTCCAAAACTGCAAAACTCCGAAACTCCAAAACTCCAAAACTCCAAAACTCCGAAACTCCGAAACTCCGAAACTCCGAAACTCCAAAACACCAAAACTCCAAAACTCCGAAACTCCGAAACTCCAAAACTCCAAAACTCCGAAACTCCGAAACTCCGAAACTCCGAAACTCCAAAACTCCAAAACTCCAAAACTCCGAAACTCCAAAACTCCAAAACTCCGAAACTCCAAAACTCCAAAACTCCAAAACTGCAAAACTCCAAAACTCCAAAACTCCGAAACTCCGAAACTCCGAAACTCCAAAACTCCGAAACTCCGAAACTCCAAAACTCCAAAACTCCGAAACTCCGAAACTCCAAAACTCCAAAACTCCGAAACTGCAAAACTCCAAAACTGCAAAACTCCGAAACTCCAAAACTCCAAAACTCCAAAACTCCGAAACTCCGAAACTCCGAAACTCCAAAACTCCAAAACTCCGAAACTCCGAAACTCCAAAACTCCAAAACTCCAAAACTCCGAAACTCCTAAAACTCCGATACTCCGAAACTCCAAAACTCCAAAACTCCAAAACTCCGAAACTCCGAAACTCCGAAACTCCGAAACTCCAAAACACCAAAACTCCAAAACTCCGAAACTCCGAAACTCCAAAACTCCGAAACTCCAAAACTCCAAAACTCCGAAACTCCAAAACTCCAAAACTCCAAAACTCCGAAACTCCGAAACTCCAAAACTCCAAAACTCCGAAACTCCAAAACTCCGAAACTCCAAAACTCCAAAACTCCAAAACTCCAAAACTCCTAAACTCCAAAACTCCGAAACTCCAAAACTCCGAAACTCCGAAACTCCAAAACTCCGAAACTCCAAAACTCCAAAACTCCAAAACTCCAAAACTCCGAAACTCCAAAACTCCAAAACTCCGAAACTCCAAAATCGAAAACTCCAAAACTCCAAAACTCCGAAACTCCAAAACTCCGAAACTCCAAAACTCCAAAACTCCGAAACTCCGAAACTCCGAAACTCCAAAACTCCAAAACTCCGAAACTCCGAAACTCAGAAACTCCAAAACTCCAAAACTCCAAAACTCCGAAACTCCAAAACTCCAAAACTCCAAAACTCCAAAACTCCAAAACTCCGAAACTCCGAAACTCCAAAACTCCAAAACTCCAAAACTCCGAAACTCCAAAACTCCGAAACTCCAAAACTCCAAAACTCCAAAACTCCAAAACTCCAAAACTCCAAAACTCCGAAACTCCAAAACTCCAAAACTCCAAAACTCCAAAACTGCAAAACTCCAAAACTCCAAAACTCCGAAACTCCTAAACTCCAAAACTCCAAAACTCCAAAACTCCGAAACTCCAAAACTCCAAAACTCCAAAACTGCAAAACTCCAAAACTCCGAAACTCCAAAACTCCAAAACACCAAAACTCCAAAACTCCGAAACTCCGAAACTCCAAAACTCCAAAACTCTAGAACTCCGAAACTCCAAAACTCCAAAACTGCAAAACTCCGAAACTCCAAAACTCCAAAACTCCAAAACTCCGAAACTCCGAAACTCCGAAACTCCGAAACTCCAAAACACCAAAACTCCAAAACTCCGAAACTCCGAAACTCCAAAACTCCAAAACTCCGAAACTCCGAAACTCCGAAACTCCGAAACTCCAAAACTCCAAAACTCCAAAACTCCGAAACTCCAAAACTCCAAAACTCCGAAACTCCAAAACTCCAAAACTCCAAAACTGCAAAACTCCAAAACTCCAAAACTCCGAAACTCCGAAACTCCGAAACTCCAAAACTCCGAAACTCCGAAACTCCAAAACTCCAAAACTCCGAAACTCCGAAACTCCAAAACTCCAAAACTCCGAAACTGCAAAACTCCAAAACTGCAAAACTCCGAAACTCCAAAACTCCAGAACTCCGAAACTCCGAAACTCCGAAACTCCAAAACTCCAAAACTCCGAAACTCCGAAACTCCAAAACTCCAAAACTCCAAAACTCCGAAACTCCTAAAACTCCGATACTCCGAAACTCCAAAACTCCAAAACTCCAAAACTCCGAAACTCCGAAACTCCGAAACTCCGAAACTCCAAAACACCAAAACTCCAAAACTCCGAAACTCCGAAACTCCAAAACTCCAAAACTCCGAAACTCCGAAACTCCGAAACTCCGAAACTCCAAAACTCCAAAACTCCAAAACTCCGAAACTCCTAAAACTCCGATACTCCGAAACTCCGAAACTCCGAAACTCCGAAACTCCGAAACTCCAAAACACCAAAACTCCAAAACTCCGAAACTCCGAAACTCCAAAACTCCAAAACTCCGAAACTCCGAAACTCCGAAACTCCAAAACTCCAAAACTCCAAAACTCCGAAACTCCAAAACTCCAAAACTCCAAAACTCCGAAACTCCGAAACTCCAAAACTCCAAAACTCCAAAACTCCGAAACTTCAAAACTCCGAAACTCCAAAACTCCAAAACTCCAAAACTCCAAAACTCCAAAACTCCAAAACTCCGAAACTCCTAAAACTCCGATACTCCGAAACTCCAAAACTCCAAATCTCCAAAACTCCGAAACTCCGAAACTCCGAAACTCCAAAACACCAAAACTCCAAAACTCCGAAACTCCGAAACTCCAAAACTCCAAAACTCCGAAACTCCGAAACTCCGAAACTCCAAAACTCCAAAACTCCAAAACTCCTAAACTCCAAAACTCCGAAACTCCAAAACTCCGAAACTCCGAAACTCCAAAACTCCGAAACTCCAAAACTCCAAAACTCCAAAACTCCAAAACTCCGAAACTCCAAAACTCCAAAACTCCGAAACTCCAAAATCGAAAACTCCAAAACTCCAAAACTCCGAAACTCCAAAACTCCGAAACTCCAAAACTCCAAAACTCCGAAACTCCGAAACTCCAAAACTCCAAAACTCCGAAACTCCAAAACTCCAAAACAGCAAAACTCGAAAACTGCAAAACTCCGAAACTCCAAAACTCCAAAACTCCGAAACTCCGAAACTCCGAAACTCCGAAACTCCGAAACTCCGAAACTCCGAAACTCCGAAACTCCAAAACTCCGAAACTCCAAAACTCCAAAACTCCGAAACTCCGAAACTCCAAAACTCCAAAACTCCGAAACTCCAAAACTCCAAAACTCCAAAACTGCAAAACTCCAAAACTGCAAAACTCCGAAACTCCAAAACTCCAAAACTCCGAAACTCCGAAACTCCGAAACTCCGAAACTCCAAAACTCCAAAACTCCAAAACTCCGAAACTCCGAAACTCCGAAACTCCAAAACTCCGAAACTCCAAAACTCCAAAACTCCAAAACTCCGAAACTCCAAAACTCCAAAACTCCAATACTCCGAAACTCCAAAACTCCGAAACTCCGAAACTCCAAAACTCCAAAACTCCGAAACTCCAAAACTCCGAAACTCCGAAACTCCAAAACTCCGAACCTCCAAAACTCCAAAACTCCGAAACTCCAAAACTCCAAAACTCCAAAACTCCAAAACTCCGAAACTCCAAAATCCAAAACTCCAAAACTCCAAAACTCCGAAACTCGGAAACTCCAAAACTCCAAAACTCCGAAACTCCATAACTCCAAAACTCCGAAACTCCAAAACTCCAAAACTCCAAAACTCCGAAACTCCGAAACTCCGAAACTCCAAAACTCCAAAACTCCAAAACTCCAAAACTCCGAAACTCCGAAACTCCAAAACTCCAAAACTCCAAAACTCCAAAACTCCGAAACTCCGAAACTCCAAAACTCCAAAACTCTAGAACTCCGAAACTCCAAAACTCCAAAACTCCAAAACTCCAAAACTGCAAAACTCCAAAACTCCGAAACTCCAAAACTCCAAAACTCCAAAACTCCAAAACTCCGAAACTCCAAAACTCCAGAACTCCAAAACTCCAAAACTGCAAAACTCCAAAACTCCAAAACTCCGAAACTCCGAAACTCCGAAACTCCGAAACTCCAAAACTCCGAAACTCCGAAACTCCAAAACTCCAAAACTCCAAAACTCCGAAACTCCGAAACTCCAAAACTCAAAAACTCCGAAACTGCAAAACTCCAAAACTGCAAAACTCCGAAACTCCAAAACTCCAAAACTCCAAAACTCCGAAACTCCGAAACTCCAAAACTCCGAAACTCCGAAACTCCGAAACTCCAAAACTCCAAAACTCCAAAACTCCGAAACTCCTAAAACTCCGATACTCCGAAACTCCAAAACTCCAAATCTCCAAAACTCCGAAACTCCGAAACTCCGAAACTCCAAAACACCAAAACTCCAAAACTCCGAAACTCCGAAACTCCAAAACTCCAAAACTCCGAAACTCCGAAACTCCGAAACTCCAAAACTCCAAAACTCCAAAACTCCGAAACTCCAAAACTCCAAAACTCCAAAACTCCAAAACTCCAAAACTCCGAAACTCCGAAACTCCAAAACTCCAAAACTCCAAAACTCCGAAACTCCAAAACTCCGAAACTCCAAAACTCCAAAACTCCAAAACTCCAAAACTCCAAAACTCCAAAACTCCGAAACTCCAAAACTCCAAAACTCCAAAACTCCAAAACTGCAAAACTCCAAAACTCCAAAACTCCGAAACTCCTAAACTCCAAAACTCCAAAACTCCAAAACTCCGAAACTCCAAAACTCCAAAACTCCAAAACTGCAAAACTCCAAAACTCCGAAACTCCAAAACTCCAAAACACCAAAACTCCAAAACTCCGAAACTCCGAAACTCCAAAACTCCAAAACTCTAGAACTCCGAAACTCCAAAACTCCAAAACTGCAAAACTCCGAAACTCCAAAACTCCAAAACTCCAAAACTCCGAAACTCCGAAACTCCGAAACTCCGAAACTCCAAAACACCAAAACTCCAAAACTCCGAAACTCCGAAACTCCAAAACTCCAAAACTCCGAAACTCCGAAACTCCGAAACTCCGAAACTCCAAAACTCCAAAACTCCAAAACTCCGAAACTCCAAAACTCCAAAACTCCGAAACTCCAAAACTCCAAAACTCCAAAACTGCAAAACTCCAAAACTCCAAAACTCCGAAACTCCGAAACTCCGAAACTCCAAAACTCCGAAACTCCGAAACTCCAAAACTCCAAAACTCCGAAACTCCGAAACTCCAAAACTCCAAAACTCCGAAACTGCAAAACTCCAAAACTGCAAAACTCCGAAACTCCAAAACTCCAAAACTCCGAAACTCCGAAACTCCGAAACTCCAAAACTCCAAAACTCCGAAACTCCGAAACTCCAAAACTCCAAAACTCCAAAACTCCGAAACTCCTAAAACTCCGATACTCCGAAACTCCAAAACTCCAAAACTCCAAAACTCCGAAACTCCGAAACTCCGAAACTCCGAAACTCCAAAACACCAAAACTCCAAAACTCCGAAACTCCGAAACTCCAAAACTCCAAAACTCCGAAACTCCGAAACTCCGAAACTCCGAAACTCCAAAACTCCAAAACTCCAAAACTCCGAAACTCCTAAAACTCCGATACTCCGAAACTCCGAAACTCCGAAACTCCGAAACTCCGAAACTCCAAAACACCAAAACTCCAAAACTCCGAAACTCCGAAACTCCAAAACTCCAAAACTCCGAAACTCCGAAACTCCGAAACTCCAAAACTCCAAAACTCCAAAACTCCGAAACTCCAAAACTCCAAAACTCCAAAACTCCGAAACTCCGAAACTCCAAAACTCCAAAACTCCAAAACTCCGAAACTCCAAAACTCCGAAACTCCAAAACTCCAAAACTCCAAAACTCCAAAACTCCAAAACTCCAAAACTCCGAAACTCCTAAAACTCCGATACTCCGAAACTCCAAAACTCCAAATCTCCAAAACTCCGAAACTCCGAAACTCCGAAACTCCAAAACACCAAAACTCCAAAACTCCGAAACTCCGAAACTCCAAAACTCCAAAACTCCGAAACTCCGAAACTCCGAAACTCCAAAACTCCAAAACTCCAAAACTCCGAAACTCCAAAACTCCAAAACTCCAAAACTCCAAAACTCCAAAACTCCGAAACTCCGAAACTCCAAAACTCCAAAACTCCAAAACTCCGAAACTCCAAAACTCCGAAACTCCAAAACTCCAAAACTCCAAAACTCCAAAACTCCAAAACTCCAAAACTCCGAAACTCCAAAACTCCAAAACTCCAAAACTCCAAAACTGCAAAACTCCAAAACTCCAAAACTCCGAAACTCCTAAACTCCAAAACTCCAAAACTCCAAAACTCCGAAACTCCAAAACTCCAAAACTCCAAAACTGCAAAACTCCAAAACTCCGAAACTCCAAAACTCCAAAACACCAAAACTCCAAAACTCCGAAACTCCGAAACTCCAAAACTCCAAAACTCTAGAACTCCGAAACTCCAAAACTCCAAAACTGCAAAACTCCGAAACTCCAAAACTCCAAAACTCCAAAACTCCGAAACTCCGAAACTCCGAAACTCCGAAACTCCAAAACACCAAAACTCCAAAACTCCGAAACTCCGAAACTCCAAAACTCCAAAACTCCGAAACTCCGAAACTCCGAAACTCCGAAACTCCAAAACTCCAAAACTCCAAAACTCCGAAACTCCAAAACTCCAAAACTCCGAAACTCCAAAACTCCAAAACTCCAAAACTGCAAAACTCCAAAACTCCAAAACTCCGAAACTCCGAAACTCCGAAACTCCAAAACTCCGAAACTCCGAAACTCCAAAACTCCAAAACTCCGAAACTCCGAAACTCCAAAACTCCAAAACTCCGAAACTGCAAAACTCCAAAACTGCAAAACTCCGAAACTCCAAAACTCCAAAACTCCGAAACTCCGAAACTCCGAAACTCCAAAACTCCAAAACTCCGAAACTCCGAAACTCCAAAACTCCAAAACTCCAAAACTCCGAAACTCCTAAAACTCCGATACTCCGAAACTCCAAAACTCCAAAACTCCAAAACTCCGAAACTCCGAAACTCCGAAACTCCGAAACTCCAAAACACCAAAACTCCAAAACTCCGAAACTCCGAAACTCCAAAACTCCAAAACTCCGAAACTCCGAAACTCCGAAACTCCAAAACTCCAAAACTCCAAAACTCCGAAACTCCTAAAACTCCGATACTCCGAAACTCCGAAACTCCGAAACTCCGAAACTCCGAAACTCCAAAACACCAAAACTCCAAAACTCCGAAACTCCGAAACTCCAAAACTCCAAAACTCCGAAACTCCGAAACTCCGAAACTCCAAAACTCCAAAACTACAAAACTCCGAAACTCCAAAACTCCAAAACTCCAAAACTCCGAAACTCCGAAACTCCAAAACTCCAAAACTCCAAAACTCCGAAACTCCAAAACTCCGAAACTCCAAAACTCCAAAACTCCAAAACTCCAAAACTCCGAAACTCCTAAACTCCAAAACTCCAAAACTCCAAAACTCCGAAACTCCAAAACTCCAAAACTCCAAAACTGCAAAACTCCAAAACTCCGAAACTCCAAAACTCCAAAACACCAAAACTCCAAAACTCCGAAACTCCGAAACTCCAAAACTCCAAAACTCTAGAACTCCGAAACTCCAAAACTCCAAAACTGCAAAACTCCGAAACTCCAAAACTCCAAAACTCCAAAACTCCGAAACTCCGAAACTCCGAAACTCCAAAACACCAAAACTCCAAAACTCCGAAACTCCGAAACTCCAAAACTCCAAAACTCCGAAACTCCGAAACTCCGAAACTCCGAAACTCCAAAACTCCAAAACTCCAAAACTCCGAAACTCCAAAACTCCAAAACTCCGAAACTCCAAAACTCCAAAACTCCAAAACTGCAAAACTCCAAAACTCCAAAACTCCGAAACTCCGAAACTCCGAAACTCCAAAACTCCGAAACTCCGAAACTCCAAAACTCCAAAACTCCGAAACTCCGAAACTCCAAAACTCCAAAACTCCGAAACTGCAAAACTCCAAAACTGCAAAACTCCGAAACTCCAAAACTCCAAAACTCCAAAACTCCGAAACTCCGAAACTCCGAAACTCCAAAACTCCAAAACTCCGAAACTCCGAAACTCCAAAACTCCAAAACTCCAAAACTCCGAAACTCCTAAAACTCCGATACTCCGAAACTCCAAAACTCCAAAACTCCAAAACTCCGAAACTCCGAAACTCCGAAACTCCGAAACTCCAAAACACCAAAACTCCAAAACTCCGAAACTCCGAAACTCCAAAACTCCGAAACTCCAAAACTCCAAAACTCCGAAACTCCAAAACTCCAAAACTCCAAAACTCCGAAACTCCGAAACTCCAAAACTCCAAAACTCCGAAACTCCAAAACTCCGAAACTCCAAAACTCCAAAACTCCAAAACTCCAAAACTCCTAAACTCCAAAACTCCGAAACTCCAAAACTCCGAAACTCCGAAACTCCAAAACTCCGAAACTCCAAAACTCCAAAACTCCAAAACTCCAAAACTCCGAAACTCCAAAACTCCAAAACTCCGAAACTCCAAAATCGAAAACTCCAAAACTCCAAAACTCCGAAACTCCAAAACTCCGAAACTCCAAAACTCCAAAACTCCGAAACTCCGAAACTCCAAAACTCCAAAACTCCGAAACTCCAAAACTCCAAAACAGCAAAACTCGAAAACTGCAAAACTCCGAAACTCCAAAACTCCAAAACTCCGAAACTCCGAAACTCCGAAACTCCGAAACTCCGAAACTCCGAAACTCCGAAACTCCAAAACTCCAAAACTCCAAAACTCCAAAACTCCGAAACTCCAAAACTCCAAAACTCCAAAACTCCGAAACTCCGAAACTCCGAAACTCCAAAACTCCAAAACTCCAAAACTCCGAAACTCCGAAACTCCAAAACTCCAAAACTCCGAAACTCCGAAACTCCGAAACTCCGAAACTCCAAAACTCCAAAACTCCAAAACTCCGAAACTCCAAAACTCCAAAACTCCAAAACTCCGAAACTCCAAAACTCCGAAACTCCAAAACTCCAAAACTCCAAAACTCCAAAACTCCGAAACTCCAAAACTCCGAAACTCCAAAACTCCAAAACTCCGAAACTCCGAAACTCCAAAACTCCAAAACTCCGAAACTCCAAAACTCCAAAACTCCAAAACTGCAAAACTCCAAAACTGCAAAACTCCGAAACTCCAAAACTCCAAAACTCCGAAACTCCGAAACTCCGAAACTCCGAAACTCCAAAACTCCAAAACTCCAAAACTCCGAAACTCCGAAACTCCGAAACTCCAAAACTCCGAAACTCCAAAACTCCAAAACTCCAAAACTCCGAAACTCCAAAACTCCAAAACTCCAATACTCCGAAACTCCAAAACTCCGAAACTCCGAAACTCCAAAACTCCAAAACTCCGAAACTCCAAAACTCCGAAACTCCGAAACTCCAAAACTCCGAACCTCCAAAACTCCAAAACTCCAAAACTCCGAAACTCCAAAACTCCAAAACTCCAAAACTCCAAAACTCCGAAACTCCAAAATCCAAAACTCCAAAACTCCAAAACTCCAAAACTCCGAAACTCGGAAACTCCAAAACTCCAAAACTCCGAAACTCCATAACTCCAAAACTCCGAAACTCCAAAACTCCAAAACTCCAAAACTCCGAAACTCCGAAACTCCGAAACTCCAAAACTCCAAAACTCCAAAACTCCAAAACTCCGAAACTCCGAAACTCCAAAACTCCAAAACTCCAAAACTCCAAAACTCCGAAACTCCGAAACTCCAAAACTCCAAAACTCTAGAACTCCGAAACTCCAAAACTCCAAAACTCCAAAACTCCAAAACTGCAAAACTCCATAACTCCGAAACTCCAAAACTCCAAAACTCCAAAACTCCAAAACTCCGAAACTCCAAAACTCCAGAACTCCAAAACTCCAAAACTGCAAAACTCCAAAACTCCAAAACTCCGAAACTCCGAAACTCCGAAACTCCGAAACTCCAAAACTCCGAAACTCCGAAACTCCAAAACTCCAAAACTCCGAAACTCCGAAACTCCAAAACTCCAAAACTCCGAAACTGCAAAACTCCAAAACTGCAAAACTCCGAAACTCCAAAACTCCAAAACTCCAAAACTCCGAAACTCCGAAACTCCAAAACTCCGAAACTCCGAAACTCCGAAACTCCAAAACTCCAAAACTCCAAAACTCCGAAACTCCTAAAACTCCGATACTCCGAAACTCCAAAACTCCAAATCTCCAAAACTCCGAAACTCCGAAACTCCGAAACTCCAAAACACCAAAACTCCAAAACTCCGAAACTCCGAAACTCCAAAACTCCAAAACTCCGAAACTCCGAAACTCCGAAACTCCAAAACTCCAAAACTCCAAAACTCCGAAACTCCAAAACTCCAAAACTCCAAAACTCCAAAACTCCAAAACTCCGAAACTCCGAAACTCCAAAACTCCAAAACTCCAAAACTCCGAAACTCCAAAACTCCGAAACTCCAAAACTCCAAAACTCCAAAACTCCAAAACTCCAAAACTCCAAAACTCCGAAACTCCAAAACTCCAAAACTCCAAAACTCCAAAACTGCAAAACTCCAAAACTCCAAAACTCCGAAACTCCTAAACTCCAAAACTCCAAAACTCCGAAACTCCAAAACTCCAAAACTCCAAAACTGCAAAACTCCAAAACTCCGAAACTCCAAAACTCCAAAACACCAAAACTCCAAAACTCCGAAACTCCGAAACTCCAAAACTCCAAAACTCTAGAACTCCGAAACTCCAAAACTCCAAAACTGCAAAACTCCGAAACTCCAAAACTCCAAAACTCCAAAACTCCGAAACTCCGAAACTCCGAAACTCCGAAACTCCAAAACACCAAAACTCCAAAACTCCGAAACTCCGAAACTCCAAAACTCCAAAACTCCGAAACTCCGAAACTCCGAAACTCCGAAACTCCAAAACTCCAAAACTCCAAAACTCCGAAACTCCAAAACTCCAAAACTCCGAAACTCCAAAACTCCAAAACTCCAAAACTGCAAAACTCCAAAACTCCAAAACTCCGAAACTCCGAAACTCCGAAACTCCAAAACTCCGAAACTCCGAAACTCCAAAACTCCAAAACTCCGAAACTCCGAAACTCCAAAACTCCAAAACTCCGAAACTGCAAAACTCCAAAACTGCAAAACTCCGAAACTCCAAAACTCCAAAACTCCAAAACTCCGAAACTCCGAAACTCCGAAACTCCAAAACTCCGAAACTCCGAAACTCCGAAACTCCAAAACTCCAAAACTCCAAAACTCCGAAACTCCTAAAACTCCGATACTCCGAAACTCCAAAACTCCAAAACTCCAAAACTCCGAAACTCCGAAACTCCGAAACTCCGAAACTCCAAAACACCAAAACTCCAAAACTCCGAAACTCCGAAACTCCAAAACTCCAAAACTCCGAAACTCCGAAACTCCGAAACTCCGAAACTCCAAAACTCCAAAACTCCAAAACTCCGAAACTCCTAAAACTCCGATACTCCGAAACTCCGAAACCCCGAAACTCCGAAACTCCAAAACACCAAAACTCCAAAACTCCGAAACTCCGAAACTCCAAAACTCCAAAACTCCGAAACTCCGAAACTCCGAAACTCCAAAACTCCAAAACTCCAAAACTCCGAAACTCCAAAACTCCAAAACTCCAAAACTCCGAAACTCCGAAACTCCAAAACTCCAAAACTCCAAAACTCCGAAACTCCAAAACTCCGAAACTCCAAAACTCCAAAACTCCAAAACTCCAAAACTCCAAAACTCCAAAACTCCGAAACTCCAAAACTCCAAAACTCCAAAACTCCAAAACTCCAAAACTCCGAAACTCCAAAACTCCAAAACTCCGAAACTCCGAAACTCCAAAACTCCGAAACTCCGAAACTCCGAAACTCCAAAACTCCGAAACTCCAAAACTCCGAAACTCCGAAACTCCAAAACTCCGAAACTCCAAAACTCCGAAACTCCGAAACTCCGAAACTCCAAAACTCCAAAACTCCGAAACTCCAAAACTCCGAAACTCCAAAACTCCAAAACTCCAAAACTCCAAAACTCCGAAACTCCAAAACTCCGAAACTCCAAAACTCCAAAACTCCGAAACTCCGAAACTCCAAAACTCCAAAACTCCGAAACTCCAAAACTCCAAAACTCCAAAACTGCAAAACTCCAAAACTGCAAAACTCCGAAACTCCAAAACTCCGAAACTCCGAAACTCCGAAACTCCGAAACTCCAAAACTCCAAAACTCCAAAACTCCGAAACTCGGAAACTCCGAAACTCCGAAACTCCAAAACTCCAAAACTCCAAAACTCCGAAACTCGGAAACTCCAAAACTCCAAAATCCAAAACTCCAAAACTCCAAAACTCCGAAACTCGGAAACTCCAAAACTCCGAAACTCCATAACTCCAAAACTCCGAAACTCCAAAACTCCAAAACTCCAAAACTCCGAAACTCCGAAACTCCGAAACTCCAAAACTCCAAAACTCCAAAACTCCAAAACTCCGAAACTCCGAAACTCCAAAACTCCAAAACTCTAGAACTCCGAAACTCCAAAACTCCAAAACTCCAAAACTCCAAAACTGCAAAACTCCAAAACTCCAAAACTCCGAAACTCCAAAACTCCGAAACTCCAAAACTCCGAAACTCCAAAACTCCAAAACTCCAAAACTCCAAAACTCCAAAACTCCAAAACAGCAAAACTCGAAAACTGCAAAACTCCGAAACTCCGAAACTCCAAAACTCCGAAACTCCGAAACTCCGAAACTCCGAAACTCCGAAACTCCGAAACTCCGAAACTCCAAAACTCCAAAACTCCAAAACTCCAAAACTCCGAAACTCCAAAACTCCAAAACTCCAAAACTCCGAAACTCCGAAACTCCGAAACTCCAAAACTCCAAAACTCCAAAACTCCGAAACTCCGAAACTCCAAAACTCCAAAACTCCGAAACTCCGAAACTCCGAAACTCCGAAACTCCAAAACTCCAAAACTCCAAAACTCCGAAACTCCAAAACTCCAAAACTCCAAAACTCCGAAACTCCAAAACTCCGAAACTCCAAAACTCCAAAACTCCAAAACTCCAAAACTCCGAAACTCCAAAACTCCGAAACTCCAAAACTCCAAAACTCCGAAACTCCGAAACTCCAAAACTCCAAAACTCCGAAACTCCAAAACTCCAAAACTCCAAAACTGCAAAACTCCAAAACTGCAAAACTCCGAAACTCCAAAACTCCAAAACTCCGAAACTCCGAAACTCCGAAACTCCGAAACTCCAAAACTCCAAAACTCCAAAACTCCGAAACTCCGAAACTCCGAAACTCCAAAACTCCGAAACTCCAAAACTCCAAAACTCCAAAACTCCGAAACTCCAAAACTCCGAAACTCCAAAACTCCAAAACTCCAAAACTCCAAAACTGCAAAACTCCAAAACTCCAAAACTCCGAAACTCCTAAACTCCAAAACTCCAAAACTCCAAAACTCCGAAACTCCAAAACTCCAAAACTCCAAAACTGCAAAACTCCAAAACTCCGAAACTCCAAAACTCCAAAACACCAAAACTCCAAAACTCCGAAACTCCGAAACTCCAAAACTCCAAAACTCTAGAACTCCGAAACTCCAAAACTCCAAAACTGCAAAACTCCGAAACTCCAAAACTCCAAAACTCCAAAACTCCGAAACTCCGAAACTCCGAAACTCCGAAACTCCAAAACACCAAAACTCCAAAACTCCGAAACTCCGAAACTCCAAAACTCCAAAACTCCAAAACTCCAAAACTCCTAAACTCCAAAACTCCGAAACTCCAAAACTCCGAAACTCCGAAACTCCAAAACTCCGAAACTCCAAAACTCCAAAACTCCAAAACTCCAAAACTCCGAAACTCCAAAACTCCAAAACTCCGAAACTCCAAAATCGAAAACTCCAAAACTCCGAAACTCCGAAACTCCGAAACTCCAAAACTCCGAAACTCCGAAACTCCAAAACTCCAAAACTCCGAAACTCCGAAACTCCAAAACTCCAAAACTCCGAAACTGCAAAACTCCAAAACTGCAAAACTCCGAAACTCCAAAACTCCAAAACTCCGAAACTCCGAAACTCCGAAACTCCAAAACTCCAAAACTCCGAAACTCCGAAACTCCAAAACTCCAAAACTCCAAAACTCCGAAACTCCTAAAACTCCGATACTCCGAAACTCCAAAACTCCAAAACTCCAAAACTCCGAAACTCCGAAACTCCGAAACTCCGAAACTCCAAAACACCAAAACTCCAAAACTCCGAAACTCCGAAACTCCAAAACTCCAAAACTCCGAAACTCCGAAACTCCGAAACTCCGAAACTCCAAAACTCCAAAACTCCAAAACTCCGAAACTCCTAAAACTCCGATACTCCGAAACTCCGAAACTCCGAAACTCCGAAACTCCGAAACTCCAAAACACCAAAACTCCAAAACTCCGAAACTCCGAAACTCCAAAACTCCAAAACTCCGAAACTCCGAAACTCCGAAACTCCAAAACTCCAAAACTCCAAAACTCCGAAACTCCAAAACTCCAAAACTCCAAAACTCCGAAACTCCGAAACTCCAAAACTCCAAAACTCCAAAACTCCGAAACTCCAAAACTCCGAAACTCCAAAACTCCAAAACTCCAAAACTCCAAAACTCCAAAACTCCAAAACTCCGAAACTCCAAAACTCCGAAACTCCGAAACTCCGAAACTCCAAAACACCAAAACTCCAAAACTCCGAAACTCCGAAACTCCAAAACTCCAAAACTCCGAAACTCCGAAACTCCGAAACTCCAAAACTCCAAAACTCCAAAACTCCAAAACTCCAAAACTCCGAAACTCCAAAACTCCAAAACTCCAAAACTCCAAAACTCCGAAACTCCAAAATCCAAAACTCCGAAACTCCATAACTCCAAAACTCCGAAACTCCAAAACTCCAAAACTCCAAAACTCCGAAACTCCGAAACTCCGAAACTCCAAAACTCCAAAACTCCAAAACTCCAAAACTCCGAAACTCCGAAACTCCAAAACTCCAAAACTCCAAAACTCCAAAACTCCGAAACTCCGAAACTCCAAAACTCCAAAACTCTAGAACTCCGAAACTCCAAAACTCCAAAACTCCAAAACTCCAAAACTGCAAAACTCCATAACTCCGAAACTCCAAAACTCCAAAACTCCAAAACTCCAAAACTGCAAAACTCCATAACTCCGAAACTCCAAAACTCCAGAACTCCAAAACTCCAAAACTGCAAAACTCCAAAACTCCAAAACTCCGAAACTCCGAAACTCCGAAACTCCGAAACTCCAAAACTCCGAAACTCCGAAACTCCAAAACTCCAAAACTCCGAAACTCCGAAACTCCAAAACTCCAAAACTCCGAAACTGCAAAACTCCAAAACTGCAAAACTCCGAAACTCCAAAACTCCAAAACTCCAAAACTCCGAAACTCCGAAACTCCAAAACTCCGAAACTCCGAAACTCCGAAACTCCAAAACTCCAAAACTCCAAAACTCCGAAACTCCTAAAACTCCGATACTCCGAAACTCCAAAACTCCAAATCTCCAAAACTCCGAAACTCCGAAACTCCGAAACTCCAAAACACCAAAACTCCAAAACTCCGAAACTCCGAAACTCCAAAACTCCAAAACTCCGAAACTCCGAAACTCCGAAACTCCAAAACTCCAAAACTCCAAAACTCCGAAACTCCAAAACTCCAAAACTCCAAAACTCCAAAACTCCAAAACTCCAAAACTCCGAAACTCCAAAACTCCAAAACTCCAAAACTCCAAAACTCCAAAACTCCGAAACTCCGAAACTCCAAAACTCCAAAACTCCAAAACTCCGAAACTCCAAAACTCCGAAACTCCAAAACTCCAAAACTCCAAAACTCCAAAACTCCAAAACTCCAAAACTCCGAAACTCCAAAACTCCAAAACTCCAAAACTCCAAAACTGCAAAACTCCAAAACTCCAAAACTCCGAAACTCCTAAACTCCAAAACTCCAAAACTCCGAAACTCCAAAACTCCAAAACTCCAAAACTGCAAAACTCCAAAACTCCGAAACTCCAAAACTCCAAAACACCAAAACTCCAAAACTCCGAAACTCCGAAACTCCAAAACTCCAAAACTCTAGAACTCCGAAACTCCAAAACTCCAAAACTGCAAAACTCCGAAACTCCAAAACTCCAAAACTCCAAAACTCCGAAACTCCGAAACTCCGAAACTCCGAAACTCCAAAACACCAAAACTCCAAAACTCCGAAACTCCGAAACTCCAAAACTCCAAAACTCCGAAACTCCGAAACTCCGAAACTCCGAAACTCCAAAACTCCAAAACTCCAAAACTCCGAAACTCCAAAACTCCAAAACTCCGAAACTCCAAAACTCCAAAACTCCAAAACTGCAAAACTCCAAAACTCCAAAACTCCGAAACTCCGAAACTCCGAAACTCCAAAACTCCGAAACTCCGAAACTCCAAAACTCCAAAACTCCGAAACTCCGAAACTCCAAAACTCCAAAACTCCGAAACTGCAAAACTCCAAAACTGCAAAACTCCGAAACTCCAAAACTCCAAAACTCCAAAACTCCGAAACTCCGAAACTCCGAAACTCCAAAACTCCGAAACTCCGAAACTCCGAAACTCCAAAACTCCAAAACTCCAAAACTCCGAAACTCCTAAAACTCCGATACTCCGAAACTCCAAAACTCCAAAACTCCAAAACTCCGAAACTCCGAAACTCCGAAACTCCGAAACTCCAAAACACCAAAACTCCAAAACTCCGAAACTCCGAAACTCCAAAACTCCAAAACTCCGAAACTCCGAAACTCCGAAACTCCGAAACTCCAAAACTCCAAAACTCCAAAACTCCGAAACTCCTAAAACTCCGATACTCCGAAACTCCGAAACCCCGAAACTCCGAAACTCCAAAACACCAAAACTCCAAAACTCCGAAACTCCGAAACTCCAAAACTCCAAAACTCCGAAACTCCGAAACTCCGAAACTCCAAAACTCCAAAACTCCAAAACTCCGAAACTCCAAAACTCCAAAACTCCAAAACTCCGAAACTCCGAAACTCCAAAACTCCAAAACTCCAAAACTCCGAAACTCCAAAACTCCGAAACTCCAAAACTCCAAAACTCCAAAACTCCAAAACTCCAAAACTCCAAAACTCCGAAACTCCAAAACTCCAAAACTCCAAAACTCCAAAACTCCAAAACTCCGAAACTCCAAAACTCCAAAACTCCGAAACTCCGAAACTCCAAAACTCCGAAACTCCGAAACTCCGAAACTCCAAAACTCCGAAACTCCAAAACTCCGAAACTCCGAAACTCCAAAACTCCGAAACTCCAAAACTCCGAAACTCCGAAACTCCGAAACTCCAAAACTCCAAAACTCCGAAACTCCAAAACTCCGAAACTCCAAAACTCCAAAACTCCAAAACTCCAAAACTCCGAAACTCCAAAACTCCGAAACTCCAAAACTCCAAAACTCCGAAACTCCGAAACTCCAAAACTCCAAAACTCCGAAACTCCAAAACTCCAAAACTCCAAAACTGCAAAACTCCAAAACTGCAAAACTCCGAAACTCCAAAACTCCGAAACTCCGAAACTCCGAAACTCCGAAACTCCAAAACTCCAAAACTCCAAAACTCCGAAACTCGGAAACTCCGAAACTCCGAAACTCCAAAACTCCAAAACTCCAAAACTCCGAAACTCGGAAACTCCAAAACTCCAAAATCCAAAACTCCAAAACTCCAAAACTCCGAAACTCGGAAACTCCAAAACTCCGAAACTCCATAACTCCAAAACTCCGAAACTCCAAAACTCCAAAACTCCAAAACTCCGAAACTCCGAAACTCCGAAACTCCAAAACTCCAAAACTCCAAAACTCCAAAACTCCGAAACTCCGAAACTCCAAAACTCCAAAACTCTAGAACTCCGAAACTCCAAAACTCCAAAACTCCAAAACTCCAAAACTGCAAAACTCCAAAACTCCAAAACTCCGAAACTCCAAAACTCCGAAACTCCAAAACTCCGAAACTCCAAAACTCCAAAACTCCAAAACTCCAAAACTCCAAAACTCCAAAACAGCAAAACTCGAAAACTGCAAAACTCCGAAACTCCGAAACTCCAAAACTCCGAAACTCCGAAACTCCGAAACTCCGAAACTCCGAAACTCCGAAACTCCGAAACTCCAAAACTCCAAAACTCCAAAACTCCAAAACTCCGAAACTCCAAAACTCCAAAACTCCAAAACTCCGAAACTCCGAAACTCCGAAACTCCAAAACTCCAAAACTCCAAAACTCCGAAACTCCGAAACTCCAAAACTCCAAAACTCCGAAACTCCGAAACTCCGAAACTCCGAAACTCCAAAACTCCAAAACTCCAAAACTCCGAAACTCCAAAACTCCAAAACTCCAAAACTCCGAAACTCCAAAACTCCGAAACTCCAAAACTCCAAAACTCCAAAACTCCAAAACTCCGAAACTCCAAAACTCCGAAACTCCAAAACTCCAAAACTCCGAAACTCCGAAACTCCAAAACTCCAA
This sequence comes from Amblyomma mixtum, assembly GCF_055824585.1. Taxonomy (NCBI): domain Eukaryota; kingdom Metazoa; phylum Arthropoda; class Arachnida; order Ixodida; family Ixodidae; genus Amblyomma; species Amblyomma mixtum. The sequence continues at coordinate 3,112,095 of NW_028317651.1, read as the reverse complement.
AACTCCGAAACTCCAAAACTCCAAAACTCCAAAACTGCAAAACTCCAAAACTGCAAAACTCCGAAACTCCAAAACTCCAAAACTCCGAAACTCCGAAACTCCGAAACTCCGAAACTCCAAAACTCCAAAACTCCAAAACTCCGAAACTCCGAAACTCCGAAACTCCAAAACTCCGAAACTCCAAAACTCCAAAACTCCAAAACTCCGAAACTCCAAAACTCCAAAACTCCAATACTCCGAAACTCCAAAACTCCGAAACTCCGAAACTCCAAAACTCCAAAACTCCGAAACTCCAAAACTCCGAAACTCCGAAACTCCAAAACTCCGAACCTCCAAAACTCCAAAACTCCGAAACTCCAAAACTCCAAAACTCCAAAACTCCAAAACTCCGAAACTCCAAAATCCAAAACTCCAAAACTCCAAAACTCCGAAACTCGGAAACTCCAAAACTCCAAAACTCCGAAACTCCATAACTCCAAAACTCCGAAACTCCGAAACTCCAAAACTCCAAAACTCCAAAACTCCGAAACTCCGAAACTCCGAAACTCCAAAACTCCGAAACTCCGAAACTCCGAAACTCCAAAACTCCGAAACTCCAAAACTCCGAAACTCCGAAACTCCAAAACTCCGAAACTCCAAAACTCCGAAACTCCGAAACTCCGAAACTCCAAAACTCCAAAACTCCGAAACTCCAAAACTCCGAAACTCCAAAACTCCAAAACTCCAAAACTCCAAAACTCCGAAACTCCAAAACTCCGAAACTCCAAAACTCCAAAACTCCGAAACTCCGAAACTCCAAAACTCCAAAACTCCGAAACTCCAAAACTCCAAAACTCCAAAACTGCAAAACTCCAAAACTGCAAAACTCCGAAACTCCAAAACTCCGAAACTCCGAAACTCCGAAACTCCGAAACTCCAAAACTCCAAAACTCCAAAACTCCGAAACTCGGAAACTCCGAAACTCCGAAACTCCAAAACTCCAAAACTCCAAAACTCCGAAACTCGGAAACTCCAAAACTCCAAAATCCAAAACTCCAAAACTCCAAAACTCCGAAACTCGGAAACTCCAAAACTCCGAAACTCCATAACTCCAAAACTCCGAAACTCCAAAACTCCAAAACTCCAAAACTCCGAAACTCCGAAACTCCGAAACTCCAAAACTCCAAAACTCCAAAACTCCAAAACTCCGAAACTCCGAAACTCCAAAACTCCAAAACTCTAGAACTCCGAAACTCCAAAACTCCAAAACTCCAAAACTCCAAAACTGCAAAACTCCAAAACTCCAAAACTCCGAAACTCCAAAACTCCGAAACTCCAAAACTCCGAAACTCCAAAACTCCAAAACTCCAAAACTCCAAAACTCCAAAACTCCAAAACAGCAAAACTCGAAAACTGCAAAACTCCGAAACTCCGAAACTCCAAAACTCCGAAACTCCGAAACTCCGAAACTCCGAAACTCCGAAACTCCGAAACTCCGAAACTCCAAAACTCCAAAACTCCAAAACTCCAAAACTCCGAAACTCCAAAACTCCAAAACTCCAAAACTCCGAAACTCCGAAACTCCGAAACTCCAAAACTCCAAAACTCCAAAACTCCGAAACTCCGAAACTCCAAAACTCCAAAACTCCGAAACTCCGAAACTCCGAAACTCCGAAACTCCAAAACTCCAAAACTCCAAAACTCCGAAACTCCAAAACTCCAAAACTCCAAAACTCCGAAACTCCTAAACTCCGAAACTCCAAAACTCCAAAACTCCAAAACTCCAAAACTCCGAAACTCCAAAACTCCGAAACTCCAAAACTCCAAAACTCCGAAACTCCGAAACTCCAAAACTCCAAAACTCCGAAACTCCAAAACTCCAAAACTCCAAAACTGCAAAACTCCAAAACTGCAAAACTCCGAAACTCCAAAACTCCAAAACTCCGAAACTCCGAAACTCCGAAACTCCGAAACTCCAAAACTCCAAAACTCCAAAACTCCGAAACTCCGAAACTCCGAAACTCCAAAACTCCGAAACTCCAAAACTCCAAAACTCCAAAACTCCGAAACTCCAAAACTCCAAAACTCCAATACTCCGAAACTCCAAAACTCCGAAACTCCGAAACTCCAAAACTCCAAAACTCCGAAACTCCAAAACTCCGAAACTCCAAAACTCCGAACCTCCAAAACTCCAAAACTCCGAAACTCCAAAACTCCAAAACTCCAAAACTCCAAAACTCCGAAACTCCAAAATCCAAAACTCCAAAACTCCAAAACTCCGAAACTCGGAAACTCCAAAACTCCAAAACTCCGAAACTCCATAACTCCAAAACTCCGAAACTCCAAAACTCCAAAACTCCAAAACTCCGAAACTCCGAAACTCCGAAACTCCAAAACTCCAAAACTCCAAAACTCCAAAACTCCGAAACTCCGAAACTCCAAAACTCCAAAACTCCAAAACTCCAAAACTCCGAAACTCCGAAACTCCAAAACTCCAAAACTCTAGAACTCCGAAACTCCAAAACTCCAAAACTCCAAAACTCCAAAACTGCAAAACTCCAAAACTCCGAAACTCCAAAACTCCAAAACTCCAAAACTCCAAAACTCCGAAACTCCAAAACTCCAGAACTCCAAAACTCCAAAACTGCAAAACTCCAAAACTCCAAAACTCCGAAACTCCGAAACTCCGAAACTCCGAAACTCCAAAACTCCGAAACTCCGAAACTCCAAAACTCCAAAACTCCAAAACTCCGAAACTCCGAAACTCCAAAACTCAAAAACTCCGAAACTGCAAAACTCCAAAACTGCAAAACTCCGAAACTCCAAAACTCCAAAACTCCAAAACTCCGAAACTCCGAAACTCCAAAACTCCGAAACTCCGAAACTCCGAAACTCCAAAACTCCAAAACTCCAAAACTCCGAAACTCCTAAAACTCCGATACTCCGAAACTCCAAAACTCCAAATCTCCAAAACTCCGAAACTCCGAAACTCCGAAACTCCAAAACACCAAAACTCCAAAACTCCGAAACTCCGAAACTCCAAAACTCCAAAACTCCGAAACTCCGAAACTCCGAAACTCCAAAACTCCAAAACTCCAAAACTCCGAAACTCCAAAACTCCAAAACTCCAAAACTCCAAAACTCCAAAACTCCGAAACTCCGAAACTCCAAAACTCCAAAACTCCAAAACTCCGAAACTCCAAAACTCCGAAACTCCAAAACTCCAAAACTCCAAAACTCCAAAACTCCAAAACTCCAAAACTCCGAAACTCCAAAACTCCAAAACTCCAAAACTCCAAAACTGCAAAACTCCAAAACTCCAAAACTCCGAAACTCCTAAACTCCAAAACTCCAAAACTCCAAAACTCCGAAACTCCAAAACTCCAAAACTCCAAAACTGCAAAACTCCAAAACTCCGAAACTCCAAAACTCCAAAACACCAAAACTCCAAAACTCCGAAACTCCGAAACTCCAAAACTCCAAAACTCTAGAACTCCGAAACTCCAAAACTCCAAAACTGCAAAACTCCGAAACTCCAAAACTCCAAAACTCCAAAACTCCGAAACTCCGAAACTCCGAAACTCCGAAACTCCAAAACACCAAAACTCCAAAACTCCGAAACTCCGAAACTCCAAAACTCCAAAACTCCGAAACTCCGAAACTCCGAAACTCCGAAACTCCAAAACTCCAAAACTCCAAAACTCCGAAACTCCAAAACTCCAAAACTCCGAAACTCCAAAACTCCAAAACTCCAAAACTGCAAAACTCCAAAACTCCAAAACTCCGAAACTCCGAAACTCCGAAACTCCAAAACTCCGAAACTCCGAAACTCCAAAACTCCAAAACTCCGAAACTCCGAAACTCCAAAACTCCAAAACTCCGAAACTGCAAAACTCCAAAACTGCAAAACTCCGAAACTCCAAAACTCCAAAACTCCGAAACTCCGAAACTCCGAAACTCCAAAACTCCAAAACTCCGAAACTCCGAAACTCCAAAACTCCAAAACTCCAAAACTCCGAAACTCCTAAAACTCCGATACTCCGAAACTCCAAAACTCCAAAACTCCAAAACTCCGAAACTCCGAAACTCCGAAACTCCGAAACTCCAAAACACCAAAACTCCAAAACTCCGAAACTCCGAAACTCCAAAACTCCAAAACTCCGAAACTCCGAAACTCCGAAACTCCGAAACTCCGAAACTCCAAAACTCCAAAACTCCAAAACTCCGAAACTCCTAAAACTCCGATACTCCGAAACTCCGAAACTCCGAAACTCCGAAACTCCGAAACTCCAAAACACCAAAACTCCAAAACTCCGAAACTCCGAAACTCCAAAACTCCAAAACTCCGAAACTCCGAAACTCCGAAACTCCAAAACTCCAAAACTCCAAAACTCCGAAACTCCAAAACTCCGAAACTCCAAAACTCCGAAACTCCGAAACTCCAAAACTCCAAAACTCCAAAACTCCGAAACTCCAAAACTCCGAAACTCCAAAACTCCAAAACTCCAAAACTCCAAAACTCCAAAACTCCAAAACTCCGAAACTCCTAAAACTCCGATACTCCGAAACTCCAAAACTCCAAATCTCCAAAACTCCGAAACTCCGAAACTCCGAAACTCCAAAACACCAAAACTCCAAAACTCCGAAACTCCGAAACTCCAAAACTCCAAAACTCCGAAACTCCGAAACTCCGAAACTCCAAAACTCCAAAACTCCAAAACTCCGAAACTCCAAAACTCCAAAACTCCAAAACTCCAAAACTCCAAAACTCCGAAACTCCGAAACTCCAAAACTCCAAAACTCCAAAACTCCGAAACTCCAAAACTCCGAAACTCCAAAACTCCAAAACTCCAAAACTCCAAAACTCCAAAACTCCAAAACTCCGAAACTCCAAAACTCCAAAACTCCAAAACTCCAAAACTGCAAAACTCCAAAACTCCAAAACTCCGAAACTCCTAAACTCCAAAACTCCAAAACTCCAAAACTCCGAAACTCCAAAACTCCAAAACTCCAAAACTGCAAAACTCCAAAACTCCGAAACTCCAAAACTCCAAAACACCAAAACTCCAAAACTCCGAAACTCCGAAACTCCAAAACTCCAAAACTCTAGAACTCCGAAACTCCAAAACTCCAAAACTCCAAAACTGCAAAACTCCGAAACTCCAAAACTCCAAAACTCCGAAACTCCGAAACTCCAAAACTCCAAAACTCCGAAACTCCGAAACTCCGAAACTCCAAAACTCCAAAACTCCAAAACTCCGAAACTCCTAAAACTCCGATACTCCGAAACTCCAAAACTCCAAAACTCCAAAACTCCGAAACTCCGAAACTCCGAAACTCCGAAACTCCAAAACACCAAAACTCCAAAACTCCGAAACTCCGAAACTCCAAAACTCCAAAACTCCGAAACTCCGAAACTCCGAAACTCCGAAACTCCAAAACTCCAAAACTCCAAAACTCCGAAACTCCTAAAACTCCGATACTCCGAAACTCCGAAACCCCGAAACTCCGAAACTCCAAAACACCAAAACTCCAAAACTCCGAAACTCCGAAACTCCAAAACTCCAAAACTCCGAAACTCCGAAACTCCGAAACTCCAAAACTCCAAAACTCCAAAACTCCGAAACTCCAAAACTCCAAAACTCCAAAACTCCGAAACTCCGAAACTCCAAAACTCCAAAACTCCAAAACTCCGAAACTCCAAAACTCCGAAACTCCAAAACTCCAAAACTCCAAAACTCCAAAACTCCAAAACTCCAAAACTCCGAAACTCCAAAACTCCAAAACTCCAAAACTCCAAAACTCCAAAACTCCGAAACTCCAAAACTCCAAAACTCCGAAACTCCGAAACTCCAAAACTCCGAAACTCCGAAACTCCGAAACTCCAAAACTCCGAAACTCCAAAACTCCGAAACTCCGAAACTCCAAAACTCCGAAACTCCAAAACTCCGAAACTCCGAAACTCCGAAACTCCAAAACTCCAAAACTCCGAAACTCCAAAACTCCGAAACTCCAAAACTCCAAAACTCCAAAACTCCAAAACTCCGAAACTCCAAAACTCCGAAACTCCAAAACTCCAAAACTCCGAAACTCCGAAACTCCAAAACTCCAAAACTCCGAAACTCCAAAACTCCAAAACTCCAAAACTGCAAAACTCCAAAACTGCAAAACTCCGAAACTCCAAAACTCCGAAACTCCGAAACTCCGAAACTCCGAAACTCCAAAACTCCAAAACTCCAAAACTCCGAAACTCGGAAACTCCGAAACTCCGAAACTCCAAAACTCCAAAACTCCAAAACTCCGAAACTCGGAAACTCCAAAACTCCAAAATCCAAAACTCCAAAACTCCAAAACTCCGAAACTCGGAAACTCCAAAACTCCGAAACTCCATAACTCCAAAACTCCGAAACTCCAAAACTCCAAAACTCCAAAACTCCGAAACTCCGAAACTCCGAAACTCCAAAACTCCAAAACTCCAAAACTCCAAAACTCCGAAACTCCGAAACTCCAAAACTCCAAAACTCTAGAACTCCGAAACTCCAAAACTCCAAAACTCCAAAACTCCAAAACTGCAAAACTCCAAAACTCCAAAACTCCGAAACTCCAAAACTCCGAAACTCCAAAACTCCGAAACTCCAAAACTCCAAAACTCCAAAACTCCAAAACTCCAAAACTCCAAAACAGCAAAACTCGAAAACTGCAAAACTCCGAAACTCCGAAACTCCAAAACTCCGAAACTCCGAAACTCCGAAACTCCGAAACTCCGAAACTCCGAAACTCCGAAACTCCAAAACTCCAAAACTCCAAAACTCCAAAACTCCGAAACTCCAAAACTCCAAAACTCCAAAACTCCGAAACTCCGAAACTCCGAAACTCCAAAACTCCAAAACTCCAAAACTCCGAAACTCCGAAACTCCAAAACTCCAAAACTCCGAAACTCCGAAACTCCGAAACTCCGAAACTCCAAAACTCCAAAACTCCAAAACTCCGAAACTCCAAAACTCCAAAACTCCAAAACTCCGAAACTCCAAAACTCCGAAACTCCAAAACTCCAAAACTCCAAAACTCCAAAACTCCGAAACTCCAAAACTCCGAAACTCCAAAACTCCAAAACTCCGAAACTCCGAAACTCCAAAACTCCAAAACTCCGAAACTCCAAAACTCCAAAACTCCAAAACTGCAAAACTCCAAAACTGCAAAACTCCGAAACTCCAAAACTCCAAAACTCCGAAACTCCGAAACTCCGAAACTCCGAAACTCCAAAACTCCAAAACTCCAAAACTCCGAAACTCCGAAACTCCGAAACTCCAAAACTCCGAAACTCCAAAACTCCAAAACTCCAAAACTCCGAAACTCCAAAACTCCAAAACTCCAATACTCCGAAACTCCAAAACTCCGAAACTCCGAAACTCCAAAACTCCAAAACTCCGAAACTCCAAAACTCCGAAACTCCGAAACTCCAAAACTCCGAACCTCCAAAACTCCAAAACTCCGAAACTCCAAAACTCCAAAACTCCAAAACTCCAAAACTCCGAAACTCCAAAATCCAAAACTCCAAAACTCCAAAACTCCGAAACTCGGAAACTCCAAAACTCCAAAACTCCGAAACTCCATAACTCCAAAACTCCGAAACTCCAAAACTCCAAAACTCCAAAACTCCGAAACTCCGAAACTCCGAAACTCCAAAACTCCAAAACTCCAAAACTCCAAAACTCCGAAACTCCGAAACTCCAAAACTCCAAAACTCCAAAACTCCAAAACTCCGAAACTCCGAAACTCCAAAACTCCAAAACTCTAGAACTCCGAAACTCCAAAACTCCAAAACTCCAAAACTCCAAAACTGCAAAACTCCAAAACTCCGAAACTCCAAAACTCCAAAACTCCAAAACTCCAAAACTCCGAAACTCCAAAACTCCAGAACTCCAAAACTCCAAAACTGCAAAACTCCAAAACTCCAAAACTCCGAAACTCCGAAACTCCGAAACTCCGAAACTCCAAAACTCCGAAACTCCGAAACTCCAAAACTCCAAAACTCCAAAACTCCGAAACTCCGAAACTCCAAAACTCAAAAACTCCGAAACTGCAAAACTCCAAAACTGCAAAACTCCGAAACTCCAAAACTCCAAAACTCCAAAACTCCGAAACTCCGAAACTCCAAAACTCCGAAACTCCGAAACTCCGAAACTCCAAAACTCCAAAACTCCAAAACTCCGAAACTCCTAAAACTCCGATACTCCGAAACTCCAAAACTCCAAATCTCCAAAACTCCGAAACTCCGAAACTCCGAAACTCCAAAACACCAAAACTCCAAAACTCCGAAACTCCGAAACTCCAAAACTCCAAAACTCCGAAACTCCGAAACTCCGAAACTCCAAAACTCCAAAACTCCAAAACTCCGAAACTCCAAAACTCCAAAACTCCAAAACTCCAAAACTCCAAAACTCCGAAACTCCGAAACTCCAAAACTCCAAAACTCCAAAACTCCGAAACTCCAAAACTCCGAAACTCCAAAACTCCAAAACTCCAAAACTCCAAAACTCCAAAACTCCAAAACTCCGAAACTCCAAAACTCCAAAACTCCAAAACTCCAAAACTGCAAAACTCCAAAACTCCAAAACTCCGAAACTCCTAAACTCCAAAACTCCAAAACTCCAAAACTCCGAAACTCCAAAACTCCAAAACTCCAAAACTGCAAAACTCCAAAACTCCGAAACTCCAAAACTCCAAAACACCAAAACTCCAAAACTCCGAAACTCCGAAACTCCAAAACTCCAAAACTCTAGAACTCCGAAACTCCAAAACTCCAAAACTGCAAAACTCCGAAACTCCAAAACTCCAAAACTCCAAAACTCCGAAACTCCGAAACTCCGAAACTCCGAAACTCCAAAACACCAAAACTCCAAAACTCCGAAACTCCGAAACTCCAAAACTCCAAAACTCCGAAACTCCGAAACTCCGAAACTCCGAAACTCCAAAACTCCAAAACTCCAAAACTCCGAAACTCCAAAACTCCAAAACTCCGAAACTCCAAAACTCCAAAACTCCAAAACTGCAAAACTCCAAAACTCCAAAACTCCGAAACTCCGAAACTCCGAAACTCCAAAACTCCGAAACTCCGAAACTCCAAAACTCCAAAACTCCGAAACTCCGAAACTCCAAAACTCCAAAACTCCGAAACTGCAAAACTCCAAAACTGCAAAACTCCGAAACTCCAAAACTCCAAAACTCCGAAACTCCGAAACTCCGAAACTCCAAAACTCCAAAACTCCGAAACTCCGAAACTCCAAAACTCCAAAACTCCAAAACTCCGAAACTCCTAAAACTCCGATACTCCGAAACTCCAAAACTCCAAAACTCCAAAACTCCGAAACTCCGAAACTCCGAAACTCCGAAACTCCAAAACACCAAAACTCCAAAACTCCGAAACTCCGAAACTCCAAAACTCCAAAACTCCGAAACTCCGAAACTCCGAAACTCCGAAACTCCGAAACTCCAAAACTCCAAAACTCCAAAACTCCGAAACTCCTAAAACTCCGATACTCCGAAACTCCGAAACTCCGAAACTCCGAAACTCCGAAACTCCAAAACACCAAAACTCCAAAACTCCGAAACTCCGAAACTCCAAAACTCCAAAACTCCGAAACTCCGAAACTCCGAAACTCCAAAACTCCAAAACTCCAAAACTCCGAAACTCCAAAACTCCAAAACTCCAAAACTCCGAAACTCCGAAACTCCAAAACTCCAAAACTCCAAAACTCCGAAACTCCAAAACTCCGAAACTCCAAAACTCCAAAACTCCAAAACTCCAAAACTCCAAAACTCCAAAACTCCGAAACTCCTAAAACTCCGATACTCCGAAACTCCAAAACTCCAAATCTCCAAAACTCCGAAACTCCGAAACTCCGAAACTCCAAAACACCAAAACTCCAAAACTCCGAAACTCCGAAACTCCAAAACTCCAAAACTCCGAAACTCCGAAACTCCGAAACTCCAAAACTCCAAAACTCCAAAACTCCGAAACTCCAAAACTCCAAAACTCCAAAACTCCAAAACTCCGAAACTCCGAAACTCCAAAACTCCAAAACTCCAAAACTCCGAAACTCCAAAACTCCGAAACTCCAAAACTCCAAAACTCCAAAACTCCAAAACTCCAAAACTCCAAAACTCCGAAACTCCAAAACTCCAAAACTCCAAAACTCCAAAACTGCAAAACTCCAAAACTCCAAAACTCCGAAACTCCTAAACTCCAAAACTCCAAAACTCCAAAACTCCGAAACTCCAAAACTCCAAAACTCCAAAACTGCAAAACTCCAAAACTCCGAAACTCCAAAACTCCAAAACACCAAAACTCCAAAACTCCGAAACTCCGAAACTCCAAAACTCCAAAACTCTAGAACTCCGAAACTCCAAAACTCCAAAACTGCAAAACTCCGAAACTCCAAAACTCCAAAACTCCAAAACTCCGAAACTCCGAAACTCCGAAACTCCGAAACTCCAAAACACCAAAACTCCAAAACTCCGAAACTCCGAAACTCCAAAACTCCAAAACTCCGAAACTCCGAAACTCCGAAACTCCGAAACTCCAAAACTCCAAAACTCCAAAACTCCGAAACTCCAAAACTCCAAAACTCCGAAACTCCAAAACTCCAAAACTCCAAAACTGCAAAACTCCAAAACTCCAAAACTCCGAAACTCCGAAACTCCGAAACTCCAAAACTCCGAAACTCCGAAACTCCAAAACTCCAAAACTCCGAAACTCCGAAACTCCAAAACTCCAAAACTCCGAAACTGCAAAACTCCAAAACTGCAAAACTCCGAAACTCCAAAACTCCAAAACTCCGAAACTCCGAAACTCCGAAACTCCAAAACTCCAAAACTCCGAAACTCCGAAACTCCAAAACTCCAAAACTCCAAAACTCCGAAACTCCTAAAACTCCGATACTCCGAAACTCCAAAACTCCAAAACTCCAAAACTCCGAAACTCCGAAACTCCGAAACTCCGAAACTCCAAAACACCAAAACTCCAAAACTCCGAAACTCCGAAACTCCAAAACTCCAAAACTCCGAAACTCCGAAACTCCGAAACTCCGAAACTCCAAAACTCCAAAACTCCAAAACTCCGAAACTCCTAAAACTCCGATACTCCGAAACTCCGAAACTCCGAAACTCCGAAACTCCGAAACTCCAAAACACCAAAACTCCAAAACTCCGAAACTCCGAAACTCCAAAACTCCAAAACTCCGAAACTCCGAAACTCCGAAACTCCAAAACTCCAAAACTCCAAAACTCCGAAACTCCAAAACTCCAAAACTCCAAAACTCCGAAACTCCGAAACTCCAAAACTCCAAAACTCCAAAACTCCGAAACTCCAAAACTCCGAAACTCCAAAACTCCAAAACTCCAAAACTCCAAAACTCCGAAACTCCTAAACTCCAAAACTCCAAAACTCCAAAACTCCGAAACTCCAAAACTCCAAAACTCCAAAACTGCAAAACTCCAAAACTCCGAAACTCCAAAACTCCAAAACACCAAAACTCCAAAACTCCGAAACTCCGAAACTCCAAAACTCCAAAACTCTAGAACTCCGAAACTCCAAAACTCCAAAACTGCAAAACTCCGAAACTCCAAAACTCCAAAACTCCAAAACTCCGAAACTCCGAAACTCCGAAACTCCGAAACTCCAAAACACCAAAACTCCAAAACTCCGAAACTCCGAAACTCCAAAACTCCAAAACTCCGAAACTCCGAAACTCCGAAACTCCGAAACTCCAAAACTCCAAAACTCCAAAACTCCGAAACTCCAAAACTCCAAAACTCCGAAACTCCAAAACTCCAAAACTCCAAAACTGCAAAACTCCAAAACTCCAAAACTCCGAAACTCCGAAACTCCAAAACTCCAAAACTCCGAAACTCCGAAACTCCGAAACTCCGAAACTCCAAAACTCCAAAACTCCAAAACTCCGAAACTCCAAAACTCCAAAACTCCGAAACTCCAAAACTCCAAAACTCCAAAACTGCAAAACTCCAAAACTCCAAAACTCCGAAACTCCGAAACTCCGAAACTCCAAAACTCCGAAACTCCGAAACTCCAAAACTCCAAAACTCCGAAACTCCGAAACTCCAAAACTCCAAAACTCCGAAACTGCAAAACTCCAAAACTGCAAAACTCCGAAACTCCAAAACTCCAAAACTCCAAAACTCCGAAACTCCGAAACTCCGAAACTCCAAAACTCCAAAACTCCGAAACTCCGAAACTCCAAAACTCCAAAACTCCAAAACTCCGAAACTCCTAAAACTCCGATACTCCGAAACTCCAAAACTCCAAAACTCCAAAACTCCGAAACTCCGAAACTCCGAAACTCCGAAACTCCAAAACACCAAAACTCCAAAACTCCGAAACTCCGAAACTCCAAAACTCCGAAACTCCAAAACTCCAAAACTCCGAAACTCCAAAACTCCAAAACTCCAAAACTCCGAAACTCCGAAACTCCAAAACTCCAAAACTCCGAAACTCCAAAACTCCGAAACTCCAAAACTCCAAAACTCCAAAACTCCAAAACTCCTAAACTCCAAAACTCCGAAACTCCAAAACTCCGAAACTCCGAAACTCCAAAACTCCGAAACTCCAAAACTCCAAAACTCCAAAACTCCAAAACTCCGAAACTCCAAAACTCCAAAACTCCGAAACTCCAAAATCGAAAACTCCAAAACTCCAAAACTCCGAAACTCCAAAACTCCGAAACTCCAAAACTCCAAAACTCCGAAACTCCGAAACTCCAAAACTCCAAAACTCCGAAACTCCAAAACTCCAAAACAGCAAAACTCGAAAACTGCAAAACTCCGAAACTACAAAACTCCAAAACTCCGAAACTCCGAAACTCCGAAACTCCGAAACTCCGAAACTCCGAAACTCCGAAACTCCAAAACTCCAAAACTCCAAAACTCCAAAACTCCGAAACTCCAAAACTCCAAAACTCCAAAACTCCGAAACTCCGAAACTCCGAAACTCCAAAACTCCAAAACTCCAAAACTCCGAAACTCCGAAACTCCAAAACTCCAAAACTCCGAAACTCCGAAACTCCGAAACTCCGAAACTCCAAAACTCCAAAACTCCAAAACTCCGAAACTCCAAAACTCCAAAACTCCAAAACTCCGAAACTCCAAAACTCCGAAACTCCAAAACTCCAAAACTCCAAAACTCCAAAACTCCGAAACTCCAAAACTCCGAAACTCCAAAACTCCAAAACTCCGAAACTCCGAAACTCCAAAACTCCAAAACTCCGAAACTCCAAAACTCCAAAACTCCAAAACTGCAAAACTCCAAAACTGCAAAACTCCGAAACTCCAAAACTCCAAAACTCCGAAACTCCGAAACTCCGAAACTCCGAAACTCCAAAACTCCAAAACTCCAAAACTCCGAAACTCCGAAACTCCGAAACTCCAAAACTCCGAAACTCCAAAACTCCAAAACTCCAAAACTCCGAAACTCCAAAACTCCAAAACTCCAATACTCCGAAACTCCAAAACTCCGAAACTCCGAAACTCCAAAACTCCAAAACTCCGAAACTCCAAAACTCCGAAACTCCGAAACTCCAAAACTCCGAACCTCCAAAACTCCAAAACTCCAAAACTCCGAAACTCCAAAACTCCAAAACTCCAAAACTCCAAAACTCCGAAACTCCAAAATCCAAAACTCCAAAACTCCAAAACTCCAAAACTCCGAAACTCGGAAACTCCAAAACTCCAAAACTCCAAAACTCCGAAACTCCATAACTCCAAAACTCCGAAACTCCAAAACTCCAAAACTCCAAAACTCCGAAACTCCGAAACTCCGAAACTCCAAAACTCCAAAACTCCAAAACTCCAAAACTCCGAAACTCCGAAACTCCAAAACTCCAAAACTCCAAAACTCCAAAACTCCGAAACTCCGAAACTCCAAAACTCCAAAACTCTAGAACTCCGAAACTCCAAAACTCCAAAACTCCAAAACTCCAAAACTGCAAAACTCCATAACTCCGAAACTCCAAAACTCCAAAACTCCAAAACTCCAAAACTCCGAAACTCCAAAACTCCAGAACTCCAAAACTCCAAAACTGCAAAACTCCAAAACTCCAAAACTCCGAAACTCCGAAACTCCGAAACTCCGAAACTCCAAAACTCCGAAACTCCGAAACTCCAAAACTCCAAAACTCCGAAACTCCGAAACTCCAAAACTCCAAAACTCCGAAACTGCAAAACTCCAAAACTGCAAAACTCCGAAACTCCAAAACTCCAAAACTCCAAAACTCCGAAACTCCGAAACTCCAAAACTCCGAAACTCCGAAACTCCGAAACTCCAAAACTCCAAAACTCCAAAACTCCGAAACTCCTAAAACTCCGATACTCCGAAACTCCAAAACTCCAAATCTCCAAAACTCCGAAACTCCGAAACTCCGAAACTCCAAAACACCAAAACTCCAAAACTCCGAAACTCCGAAACTCCAAAACTCCAAAACTCCGAAACTCCGAAACTCCGAAACTCCAAAACTCCAAAACTCCAAAACTCCGAAACTCCAAAACTCCAAAACTCCAAAACTCCAAAACTCCAAAACTCCGAAACTCCGAAACTCCAAAACTCCAAAACTCCAAAACTCCGAAACTCCAAAACTCCGAAACTCCAAAACTCCAAAACTCCAAAACTCCAAAACTCCAAAACTCCAAAACTCCGAAACTCCAAAACTCCAAAACTCCAAAACTCCAAAACTGCAAAACTCCAAAACTCCAAAACTCCGAAACTCCTAAACTCCAAAACTCCAAAACTCCGAAACTCCAAAACTCCAAAACTCCAAAACTGCAAAACTCCAAAACTCCGAAACTCCAAAACTCCAAAACACCAAAACTCCAAAACTCCGAAACTCCGAAACTCCAAAACTCCAAAACTCTAGAACTCCGAAACTCCAAAACTCCAAAACTGCAAAACTCCGAAACTCCAAAACTCCAAAACTCCAAAACTCCGAAACTCCGAAACTCCGAAACTCCGAAACTCCAAAACACCAAAACTCCAAAACTCCGAAACTCCGAAACTCCAAAACTCCAAAACTCCGAAACTCCAAAACTCCGAAACTCCGAAACTCCAAAACTCCAAAACTCCGAAACTCCGAAACTCCGAAACTCCAAAACTCCAAAACTCCAAAACTCCGAAACTCCAAAACTCCAAAACTCCAAAACTCCAAAACTCCAAAACTCCGAAACTCCGAAACTCCAAAACTCCAAAACTCCAAAACTCCGAAACTCCAAAACTCCGAAACTCCAAAACTCCAAAACTCCAAAACTCCAAAACTCCAAAACTCCAAAACTCCGAAACTCCAAAACTCCAAAACTCCAAAACTCCAAAACTGCAAAACTCCAAAACTCCAAAACTCCGAAACTCCTAAACTCCAAAACTCCAAAACTCCAAAACTCCGAAACTCCAAAACTCCAAAACTCCAAAACTGCAAAACTCCAAAACTCCGAAACTCCAAAACTCCAAAACACCAAAACTCCAAAACTCCGAAACTCCGAAACTCCAAAACTCCAAAACTCTAGAACTCCGAAACTCCAAAACTCCAAAACTGCAAAACTCCGAAACTCCAAAACTCCAAAACTCCAAAACTCCGAAACTCCGAAACTCCGAAACTCCGAAACTCCAAAACACCAAAACTCCAAAACTCCGAAACTCCGAAACTCCAAAACTCCAAAACTCCGAAACTCCGAAACTCCGAAACTCCGAAACTCCAAAACTCCAAAACTCCAAAACTCCGAAACTCCAAAACTCCAAAACTCCGAAACTCCAAAACTCCAAAACTCCAAAACTGCAAAACTCCAAAACTCCAAAACTCCGAAACTCCGAAACTCCGAAACTCCAAAACTCCGAAACTCCGAAACTCCAAAACTCCAAAACTCCGAAACTCCGAAACTCCAAAACTCCAAAACTCCGAAACTGCAAAACTCCAAAACTGCAAAACTCCGAAACTCCAAAACTCCAAAACTCCGAAACTCCGAAACTCCGAAACTCCAAAACTCCAAAACTCCGAAACTCCGAAACTCCAAAACTCCAAAACTCCAAAACTCCGAAACTCCTAAAACTCCGATACTCCGAAACTCCAAAACTCCAAAACTCCAAAACTCCGAAACTCCGAAACTCCGAAACTCCGAAACTCCAAAACACCAAAACTCCAAAACTCCGAAACTCCGAAACTCCAAAACTCCAAAACTCCGAAACTCCGAAACTCCGAAACTCCGAAACTCCGAAACTCCAAAACTCCAAAACTCCAAAACTCCGAAACTCCTAAAACTCCGATACTCCGAAACTCCGAAACTCCGAAACTCCGAAACTCCGAAACTCCAAAACACCAAAACTCCAAAACTCCGAAACTCCGAAACTCCAAAACTCCAAAACTCCGAAACTCCGAAACTCCGAAACTCCAAAACTCCAAAACTCCAAAACTCCGAAACTCCAAAACTCCAAAACTCCAAAACTCCGAAACTCCGAAACTCCAAAACTCCAAAACTCCAAAACTCCGAAACTCCAAAACTCCGAAACTCCAAAACTCCAAAACTCCAAAACTCCAAAACTCCAAAACTCCAAAACTCCGAAACTCCTAAAACTCCGATACTCCGAAACTCCAAAACTCCAAATCTCCAAAACTCCGAAACTCCGAAACTCCGAAACTCCAAAACACCAAAACTCCAAAACTCCGAAACTCCGAAACTCCAAAACTCCAAAACTCCGAAACTCCGAAACTCCGAAACTCCAAAACTCCAAAACTCCAAAACTCCGAAACTCCAAAACTCCAAAACTCCAAAACTCCAAAACTCCAAAACTCCGAAACTCCGAAACTCCAAAACTCCAAAACTCCAAAACTCCGAAACTCCAAAACTCCGAAACTCCAAAACTCCAAAACTCCAAAACTCCAAAACTCCAAAACTCCAAAACTCCGAAACTCCAAAACTCCAAAACTCCAAAACTCCAAAACTGCAAAACTCCAAAACTCCAAAACTCCGAAACTCCTAAACTCCAAAACTCCAAAACTCCAAAACTCCGAAACTCCAAAACTCCAAAACTCCAAAACTGCAAAACTCCAAAACTCCGAAACTCCAAAACTCCAAAACACCAAAACTCCAAAACTCCGAAACTCCGAAACTCCAAAACTCCAAAACTCTAGAACTCCGAAACTCCAAAACTCCAAAACTGCAAAACTCCGAAACTCCAAAACTCCAAAACTCCAAAACTCCGAAACTCCGAAACTCCGAAACTCCGAAACTCCAAAACACCAAAACTCCAAAACTCCGAAACTCCGAAACTCCAAAACTCCAAAACTCCGAAACTCCGAAACTCCGAAACTCCGAAACTCCAAAACTCCAAAACTCCAAAACTCCGAAACTCCAAAACTCCAAAACTCCGAAACTCCAAAACTCCAAAACTCCAAAACTGCAAAACTCCAAAACTCCAAAACTCCGAAACTCCGAAACTCCGAAACTCCAAAACTCCGAAACTCCGAAACTCCAAAACTCCAAAACTCCGAAACTCCGAAACTCCAAAACTCCAAAACTCCGAAACTGCAAAACTCCAAAACTGCAAAACTCCGAAACTCCAAAACTCCAAAACTCCGAAACTCCGAAACTCCGAAACTCCAAAACTCCAAAACTCCGAAACTCCGAAACTCCAAAACTCCAAAACTCCAAAACTCCGAAACTCCTAAAACTCCGATACTCCGAAACTCCAAAACTCCAAAACTCCAAAACTCCGAAACTCCGAAACTCCGAAACTCCGAAACTCCAAAACACCAAAACTCCAAAACTCCGAAACTCCGAAACTCCAAAACTCCAAAACTCCGAAACTCCGAAACTCCGAAACTCCGAAACTCCAAAACTCCAAAACTCCAAAACTCCGAAACTCCTAAAACTCCGATACTCCGAAACTCCGAAACTCCGAAACTCCGAAACTCCGAAACTCCAAAACACCAAAACTCCAAAACTCCGAAACTCCGAAACTCCAAAACTCCAAAACTCCGAAACTCCGAAACTCCGAAACTCCAAAACTCCAAAACTCCAAAACTCCAAAACTCCAAAACTCCAAAACTCCGAAACTCCGAAACTCCAAAACTCCAAAACTCCAAAACTCCGAAACTCCAAAACTCCGAAACTCCAAAACTCCAAAACTCCAAAACTCCAAAACTCCGAAACTCCTAAACTCCAAAACTCCAAAACTCCAAAACTCCGAAACTCCAAAACTCCAAAACTCCAAAACTGCAAAACTCCAAAACTCCGAAACTCCAAAACTCCAAAACACCAAAACTCCAAAACTCCGAAACTCCGAAACTCCAAAACTCCAAAACTCTAGAACTCCGAAACTCCAAAACTCCAAAACTGCAAAACTCCGAAACTCCAAAACTCCAAAACTCCAAAACTCCGAAACTCCGAAACTCCGAAACTCCGAAACTCCAAAACACCAAAACTCCAAAACTCCGAAACTCCGAAACTCCAAAACTCCAAAACTCCGAAACTCCGAAACTCCGAAACTCCGAAACTCCAAAACTCCAAAACTCCAAAACTCCGAAACTCCAAAACTCCAAAACTCCGAAACTCCAAAACTCCAAAACTCCAAAACTGCAAAACTCCAAAACTCCAAAACTCCGAAACTCCGAAACTCCGAAACTCCAAAACTCCGAAACTCCGAAACTCCAAAACTCCAAAACTCCGAAACTCCGAAACTCCAAAACTCCAAAACTCCGAAACTGCAAAACTCCAAAACTGCAAAACTCCGAAACTCCAAAACTCCAAAACTCCAAAACTCCGAAACTCCGAAACTCCGAAACTCCAAAACTCCAAAACTCCGAAACTCCGAAACTCCAAAACTCCAAAACTCCAAAACTCCGAAACTCCTAAAACTCCGATACTCCGAAACTCCAAAACTCCAAAACTCCAAAACTCCGAAACTCCGAAACTCCGAAACTCCGAAACTCCAAAACACCAAAACTCCAAAACTCCGAAACTCCGAAACTCCAAAACTCCGAAACTCCAAAACTCCAAAACTCCGAAACTCCAAAACTCCAAAACTCCAAAACTCCGAAACTCCGAAACTCCAAAACTCCAAAACTCCGAAACTCCAAAACTCCGAAACTCCAAAACTCCAAAACTCCAAAACTCCAAAACTCCTAAACTCCAAAACTCCGAAACTCCAAAACTCCGAAACTCCGAAACTCCAAAACTCCGAAACTCCAAAACTCCAAAACTCCAAAACTCCAAAACTCCGAAACTCCAAAACTCCAAAACTCCGAAACTCCAAAATCGAAAACTCCAAAACTCCAAAACTCCGAAACTCCAAAACTCCGAAACTCCAAAACTCCAAAACTCCGAAACTCCGAAACTCCAAAACTCCAAAAC
This sequence comes from Amblyomma mixtum, assembly GCF_055824585.1. Lineage (NCBI taxonomy): Eukaryota > Metazoa > Arthropoda > Arachnida > Ixodida > Ixodidae > Amblyomma > Amblyomma mixtum. The sequence goes on along the minus strand of NW_028317651.1, from coordinate 3,092,712 downwards.
TCCGAAACTCCAAAACTCCAAAACAGCAAAACTCGAAAACTGCAAAACTCCGAAACTCCAAAACTCCAAAACTCCGAAACTCCGAAACTCCGAAACTCCGAAACTCCGAAACTCCGAAACTCCAAAACTCCAAAACTCCAAAACTCCAAAACTCCGAAACTCCAAAACTCCAAAACTCCAAAACTCCGAAACTCCGAAACTCCGAAACTCCAAAACTCCAAAACTCCAAAACTCCGAAACTCCGAAACTCCAAAACTCCAAAACTCCGAAACTCCGAAACTCCGAAACTCCGAAACTCCAAAACTCCAAAACTCCAAAACTCCGAAACTCCAAAACTCCAAAACTCCAAAACTCCGAAACTCCAAAACTCCGAAACTCCAAAACTCCAAAACTCCAAAACTCCAAAACTCCGAAACTCCAAAACTCCGAAACTCCAAAACTCCAAAACTCCGAAACTCCGAAACTCCAAAACTCCAAAACTCCGAAACTCCAAAACTCCAAAACTCCAAAACTGCAAAACTCCAAAACTGCAAAACTCCGAAACTCCAAAACTCCAAAACTCCGAAACTCCGAAACTCCGAAACTCCGAAACTCCAAAACTCCAAAACTCCAAAACTCCGAAACTCCGAAACTCCGAAACTCCAAAACTCCGAAACTCCAAAACTCCAAAACTCCAAAACTCCGAAACTCCAAAACTCCAAAACTCCAATACTCCGAAACTCCAAAACTCCGAAACTCCGAAACTCCAAAACTCCAAAACTCCGAAACTCCAAAACTCCGAAACTCCGAAACTCCAAAACTCCGAACCTCCAAAACTCCAAAACTCCAAAACTCCGAAACTCCAAAACTCCAAAACTCCAAAACTCCAAAACTCCGAAACTCCAAAATCCAAAACTCCAAAACTCCAAAACTCCAAAACTCCGAAACTCGGAAACTCCAAAACTCCAAAACTCCAAAACTCCGAAACTCCATAACTCCAAAACTCCGAAACTCCAAAACTCCAAAACTCCAAAACTCCGAAACTCCGAAACTCCGAAACTCCAAAACTCCAAAACTCCAAAACTCCAAAACTCCGAAACTCCGAAACTCCAAAACTCCAAAACTCCAAAACTCCAAAACTCCGAAACTCCGAAACTCCAAAACTCCAAAACTCTAGAACTCCGAAACTCCAAAACTCCAAAACTCCAAAACTCCAAAACTGCAAAACTCCATAACTCCGAAACTCCAAAACTCCAAAACTCCAAAACTCCAAAACTCCGAAACTCCAAAACTCCAGAACTCCAAAACTCCAAAACTGCAAAACTCCAAAACTCCAAAACTCCGAAACTCCGAAACTCCGAAACTCCGAAACTCCAAAACTCCGAAACTCCGAAACTCCAAAACTCCAAAACTCCGAAACTCCGAAACTCCAAAACTCCAAAACTCCGAAACTGCAAAACTCCAAAACTGCAAAACTCCGAAACTCCAAAACTCCAAAACTCCAAAACTCCGAAACTCCGAAACTCCAAAACTCCGAAACTCCGAAACTCCGAAACTCCAAAACTCCAAAACTCCAAAACTCCGAAACTCCTAAAACTCCGATACTCCGAAACTCCAAAACTCCAAATCTCCAAAACTCCGAAACTCCGAAACTCCGAAACTCCAAAACACCAAAACTCCAAAACTCCGAAACTCCGAAACTCCAAAACTCCAAAACTCCGAAACTCCGAAACTCCGAAACTCCAAAACTCCAAAACTCCAAAACTCCGAAACTCCAAAACTCCAAAACTCCAAAACTCCAAAACTCCAAAACTCCGAAACTCCGAAACTCCAAAACTCCAAAACTCCAAAACTCCGAAACTCCAAAACTCCGAAACTCCAAAACTCCAAAACTCCAAAACTCCAAAACTCCAAAACTCCAAAACTCCGAAACTCCAAAACTCCAAAACTCCAAAACTCCAAAACTGCAAAACTCCAAAACTCCAAAACTCCGAAACTCCTAAACTCCAAAACTCCAAAACTCCGAAACTCCAAAACTCCAAAACTCCAAAACTGCAAAACTCCAAAACTCCGAAACTCCAAAACTCCAAAACACCAAAACTCCAAAACTCCGAAACTCCGAAACTCCAAAACTCCAAAACTCTAGAACTCCGAAACTCCAAAACTCCAAAACTGCAAAACTCCGAAACTCCAAAACTCCAAAACTCCAAAACTCCGAAACTCCGAAACTCCGAAACTCCGAAACTCCAAAACACCAAAACTCCAAAACTCCGAAACTCCGAAACTCCAAAACTCCAAAACTCCGAAACTCCGAAACTCCGAAACTCCGAAACTCCAAAACTCCAAAACACCAAAACTCCGAAACTCCAAAACTCCAAAACTCCGAAACTCCAAAACTCCAAAACTCCAAAACTGCAAAACTCCAAAACTCCAAAACTCCGAAACTCCGAAACTCCGAAACTCCAAAACTCCGAAACTCCGAAACTCCAAAACTCCAAAACTCCGAAACTCCGAAACTCCAAAACTCCAAAACTCCGAAACTGCAAAACTCCAAAACTGCAAAACTCCGAAACTCCAAAACTCCAAAACTCCAAAACTCCGAAACTCCGAAACTCCGAAACTCCAAAACTCCGAAACTCCGAAACTCCGAAACTCCAAAACTCCAAAACTCCAAAACTCCGAAACTCCTAAAACTCCGATACTCCGAAACTCCAAAACTCCAAAACTCCAAAACTCCGAAACTCCGAAACTCCGAAACTCCGAAACTCCAAAACACCAAAACTCCAAAACTCCGAAACTCCGAAACTCCAAAACTCCAAAACTCCGAAACTCCGAAACTCCGAAACTCCGAAACTCCAAAACTCCAAAACTCCAAAACTCCGAAACTCCTAAAACTCCGATACTCCGAAACTCCGAAACCCCGAAACTCCGAAACTCCAAAACACCAAAACTCCAAAACTCCGAAACTCCGAAACTCCAAAACTCCAAAACTCCGAAACTCCGAAACTCCGAAACTCCAAAACTCCAAAACTCCAAAACTCCGAAACTCCAAAACTCCAAAACTCCAAAACTCCGAAACTCCGAAACTCCAAAACTCCAAAACTCCAAAACTCCGAAACTCCAAAACTCCGAAACTCCAAAACTCCAAAACTCCAAAACTCCAAAACTCCAAAACTCCAAAACTCCGAAACTCCAAAACTCCAAAACTCCAAAACTCCAAAACTCCAAAACTCCAAAACTCCGAAACTCCAAAACTCCAAAACTCCGAAACTCCGAAACTCCAAAACTCCGAAACTCCGAAACTCCGAAACTCCAAAACTCCGAAACTCCAAAACTCCGAAACTCCGAAACTCCAAAACTCCGAAACTCCAAAACTCCGAAACTCCGAAACTCCGAAACTCCAAAACTCCAAAACTCCGAAACTCCAAAACTCCGAAACTCCAAAACTCCAAAACTCCAAAACTCCAAAACTCCGAAACTCCAAAACTCCGAAACTCCAAAACTCCAAAACTCCGAAACTCCGAAACTCCAAAACTCCAAAACTCCGAAACTCCAAAACTCCAAAACTCCAAAACTGCAAAACTCCAAAACTGCAAAACTCCGAAACTCCAAAACTCCGAAACTCCGAAACTCCGAAACTCCGAAACTCCAAAACTCCAAAACTCCAAAACTCCGAAACTCGGAAACTCCGAAACTCCGAAACTCCAAAACTCCAAAACTCCAAAACTCCGAAACTCGGAAACTCCAAAACTCCAAAATCCAAAACTCCAAAACTCCAAAACTCCGAAACTCGGAAACTCCAAAACTCCGAAACTCCATAACTCCAAAACTCCGAAACTCCAAAACTCCAAAACTCCAAAACTCCGAAACTCCGAAACTCCGAAACTCCAAAACTCCAAAACTCCAAAACTCCAAAACTCCGAAACTCCGAAACTCCAAAACTCCAAAACTCTAGAACTCCGAAACTCCAAAACTCCAAAACTCCAAAACTCCAAAACTGCAAAACTCCAAAACTCCAAAACTCCGAAACTCCAAAACTCCGAAACTCCAAAACTCCGAAACTCCAAAACTCCAAAACTCCAAAACTCCGAAACTCCAAAACTCCAGAACTCCAAAACTCCAAAACTGCAAAACTCCAAAACTCCAAAACTCCGAAACTCCGAAACTCCGAAACTCCGAAATTCCAAAACTCCGAAACTCCGAAACTCCAAAACTCCAAAACTCCAAAACTCCGAAACTCCGAAACTCCAAAACTCCAAAACTCCGAAACTGCAAAACTCCAAAACTGCAAAACTCCGAAACTCCAAAACTCCAAAACTCCAAAACTCCGAAACTCCGAAAATCCGAAACTCCAAAACTCCGAAACTCCGAAACTCCAAAACTCCAAAACTCCAAAACTCCAAAACTCCGAAACTCCTAAAACTAAGATACTCCGAAACTCCAAAACTCCAAATCTCCAAAACTCCGAAACTCCGAAACTCCAGAACACCAAAACTCCAAAACTCCGAAACTCCGAAACTCCAAAACTCCAAAACTCCGAAACTCCGAAACTCCGAAACTCCGAAACTCCAAAACTCCAAAACTCCGAAACTCCAAAACTCCAAAACTCCAAAACTCCAAAACTCCAAAACTCCGAAACTCCGAAACTCCAAAACTCCAAAACTCCAAAACTCCGAAACTCCAAAACTCCGAAACTCCAAAACTCCAAAACTCCAAAACTCCAAAACTCCAAAACTCCGAAACTCCAAAACTCCAAAACTCCAAAACTGCAAAACTCCAAAACTCCAAAGCTCCGAAACTCCAAAACTCCAAAACTCCAAAACTCCAAAACTCCGAAACTCCAAAACTCCAAAACTCCAAAACTGCAAAACTCCAAAACTCCAAAACTCCGAAACTCCAAAACTCCAAAACACCAAAACTCCAAAACTCCGAAACTCCAAAACTCCAAAACTCTAGAACTCCGAAACTCCAAAACTCCAAAACTCCAAAACTGCAAAACTCCGAAACTCCAAAACTCCAAAACTCCGAAACTCCAAAACTCCAAAACTCCAAAACTCCGAAACTCCAAAACTCCAAAACTCCAAAACTCCAAAACTCCAAAACTGCAAAACTCCAAAATTCCAAAACTCCAAAACTCCGAAACTCCGAAACTCCAAAACTCCAAAACTCCGAAACTCCAAAACTCCGAAACTCCGAAACTCCAAAACTCCGAAACTCCAAAACTCCAAAACTCCAAAACTCCGAAACTCCAAAACTCCAAAACTCCAAAACTCCGAAACTCCAAAATCCAAAACTCCAAAACTCCAAAACTCCGAAACTCCGAAACTCCGAAACTCCGAAACTCCAAAACTCCAAAACTCCAAAACTCCGAAACTCCAAAACTCCAAAACTCCAAAACTCCAAAACTCCGAAACTCCGAAACTCCAAAACTCCAAAACTCCAAAACTCCGAAACTCCAAAACTCCGAAACTCCAAAACTCCAAAACTCCAAAACTCCAAAACTCCAAAACTCCAAAACTCCAAAACTCCAAAACTCCAAAACTCCAAAACTCCAAAACTCCGAAACTCCAAAACTCCAAAACTCCAAAACTCCAAAACTGCAAAACTCCAAAACTCCAAAACTCCGAAACTCCTAAACTCCAAAACTCCAAAACTCCAAAACTCCGAAACTCCAAAACTCCAAAACTCCAAAACTGCAAAACTCCAAAACTCCGAAACTCCAAAACTCCAAAACACCAAAACTCCAAAACTCCGAAACTCCGAAACTCCAAAACTCCAAAACTCTAGAACTCCGAAACTCCAAAACTCCAAAACTGCAAAACTCCGAAACTCCAAAACTCCAAAACTCCAAAACTCCGAAACTCCGAAACTCCGAAACTCCGAAACTCCAAAACACCAAAACTCCAAAACTCCGAAACTCCGAAACTCCAAAACTCCAAAACTCCGAAACTCCGAAACTCCGAAACTCCGAAACTCCAAAACTCCAAAACTCCAAAACTCCGAAACTCCAAAACTCCAAAACTCCGAAACTCCAAAACTCCAAAACTCCAAAACTGCAAAACTCCAAAACTCCAAAACTCCGAAACTCCGAAACTCCGAAACTCCAAAACTCCGAAACTCCGAAACTCCAAAACTCCAAAACTCCGAAACTCCGAAACTCCAAAACTCCAAAACTCCGAAACTGCAAAACTCCAAAACTGCAAAACTCCGAAACTCCAAAACTCCAAAACTCCAAAACTCCGAAACTCCGAAACTCCGAAACTCCAAAACTCCAAAACTCCGAAACTCCGAAACTCCAAAACTCCAAAACTCCAAAACTCCGAAACTCCTAAAACTCCGATACTCCGAAACTCCAAAACTCCAAAACTCCAAAACTCCGAAACTCCGAAACTCCGAAACTCCGAAACTCCAAAACACCAAAACTCCAAAACTCCGAAACTCCGAAACTCCAAAACTCCAAAACTCCGAAACTCCGAAACTCCGAAACTCCGAAACTCCAAAACTCCAAAACTCCAAAACTCCGAAACTCCTAAAACTCCGATACTCCGAAACTCCGAAACTCCGAAACTCCGAAACTCCGAAACTCCGAAACTCCAAAACACCAAAACTCCAAAACTCCAAAACTGCAAAACTCCGAAACTCCAAAACTCCGAAACTCCGAAACTCCGAAACTCCGAAACTCCAAAACTCCAAAACTCCAAAACTCCGAAACTCGGAAACTCCGAAACTCCGAAACTCCAAAACTCCAAAACTCCAAAACTCCGAAACTCGGAAACTCCAAAACTCCAAAATCCAAAACTCCAAAACTCCAAAACTCCGAAACTCGGAAACTCCAAAACTCCGAAACTCCATAACTCCAAAACTCCGAAACTCCAAAACTCCAAAACTCCAAAACTCCGAAACTCCGAAACTCCGAAACTCCAAAACTCCAAAACTCCAAAACTCCAAAACTCCGAAACTCCGAAACTCCAAAACTCCAAAACTCTAGAACTCCGAAACTCCAAAACTCCAAAACTCCAAAACTCCAAAACTGCAAAACTCCAAAACTCCAAAACTCCGAAACTCCAAAACTCCGAAACTCCAAAACTCCGAAACTCCAAAACTCCAAAACTCCAAAACTCCGAAACTCCAAAACTCCAGAACTCCAAAACTCCAAAACTGCAAAACTCCAAAACTCCAAAACTCCGAAACTCCGAAACTCCGAAACTCCGAAATTCCAAAACTCCGAAACTCCGAAACTCCAAAACTCCAAAACTCCAAAACTCCGAAACTCCGAAACTCCAAAACTCCAAAACTCCGAAACTGCAAAACTCCAAAACTGCAAAACTCCGAAACTCCAAAACTCCAAAACTCCAAAACTCCGAAACTCCGAAAATCCGAAACTCCAAAACTCCGAAACTCCGAAACTCCAAAACTCCAAAACTCCAAAACTCCAAAACTCCGAAACTCCTAAAACTAAGATACTCCGAAACTCCAAAACTCCAAATCTCCAAAACTCCGAAACTCCGAAACTCCAGAACACCAAAACTCCAAAACTCCGAAACTCCGAAACTCCAAAACTCCAAAACTCCGAAACTCCGAAACTCCGAAACTCCGAAACTCCAAAACTCCAAAACTCCGAAACTCCAAAACTCCAAAACTCCAAAACTCCAAAACTCCAAAACTCCGAAACTCCGAAACTCCAAAACTCCAAAACTCCAAAACTCCGAAACTCCAAAACTCCGAAACTCCAAAACTCCAAAACTCCAAAACTCCAAAACTCCAAAACTCCGAAACTCCAAAACTCCAAAACTCCAAAACTGCAAAACTCCAAAACTCCAAAGCTCCGAAACTCCAAAACTCCAAAACTCCAAAACTCCAAAACTCCGAAACTCCAAAACTCCAAAACTCCAAAACTGCAAAACTCCAAAACTCCAAAACTCCGAAACTCCAAAACTCCAAAACACCAAAACTCCAAAACTCCGAAACTCCAAAACTCCAAAACTCTAGAACTCCGAAACTCCAAAACTCCAAAACTCCAAAACTGCAAAACTCCGAAACTCCAAAACTCCAAAACTCCGAAACTCCAAAACTCCAAAACTCCAAAACTCCGAAACTCCAAAACTCCAAAACTCCAAAACTCCAAAACTCCAAAACTGCAAAACTCCAAAATTCCAAAACTCCAAAACTCCGAAACTCCGAAACTCCAAAACTCCAAAACTCCGAAACTCCAAAACTCCGAAACTCCGAAACTCCAAAACTCCGAAACTCCAAAACTCCAAAACTCCAAAACTCCGAAACTCCAAAACTCCAAAACTCCAAAACTCCGAAACTCCAAAATCCAAAACTCCAAAACTCCAAAACTCCGAAACTCCGAAACTCCGAAACTCCGAAACTCCAAAACTCCAAAACTCCAAAACTCCGAAACTCCAAAACTCCAAAACTCCAAAACTCCAAAACTCCGAAACTCCGAAACTCCAAAACTCCAAAACTCCAAAACTCCGAAACTCCAAAACTCCGAAACTCCAAAACTCCAAAACTCCAAAACTCCAAAACTCCAAAACTCCAAAACTCCAAAACTCCAAAACTCCAAAACTCCAAAACTCCAAAACTCCGAAACTCCAAAACTCCAAAACTCCAAAACTCCAAAACTGCAAAACTCCAAAACTCCAAAACTCCGAAACTCCTAAACTCCAAAACTCCAAAACTCCAAAACTCCGAAACTCCAAAACTCCAAAACTCCAAAACTGCAAAACTCCAAAACTCCGAAACTCCAAAACTCCAAAACACCAAAACTCCAAAACTCCGAAACTCCGAAACTCCAAAACTCCAAAACTCTAGAACTCCGAAACTCCAAAACTCCAAAACTGCAAAACTCCGAAACTCCAAAACTCCAAAACTCCAAAACTCCGAAACTCCGAAACTCCGAAACTCCGAAACTCCAAAACACCAAAACTCCAAAACTCCGAAACTCCGAAACTCCAAAACTCCAAAACTCCGAAACTCCGAAACTCCGAAACTCCGAAACTCCAAAACTCCAAAACTCCAAAACTCCGAAACTCCAAAACTCCAAAACTCCGAAACTCCAAAACTCCAAAACTCCAAAACTGCAAAACTCCAAAACTCCAAAACTCCGAAACTCCGAAACTCCGAAACTCCAAAACTCCGAAACTCCGAAACTCCAAAACTCCAAAACTCCGAAACTCCGAAACTCCAAAACTCCAAAACTCCGAAACTGCAAAACTCCAAAACTGCAAAACTCCGAAACTCCAAAACTCCAAAACTCCAAAACTCCGAAACTCCGAAACTCCGAAACTCCAAAACTCCAAAACTCCGAAACTCCGAAACTCCAAAACTCCAAAACTCCAAAACTCCGAAACTCCTAAAACTCCGATACTCCGAAACTCCAAAACTCCAAAACTCCAAAACTCCGAAACTCCGAAACTCCGAAACTCCGAAACTCCAAAACACCAAAACTCCAAAACTCCGAAACTCCGAAACTCCAAAACTCCAAAACTCCGAAACTCCGAAACTCCGAAACTCCGAAACTCCAAAACTCCAAAACTCCAAAACTCCGAAACTCCTAAAACTCCGATACTCCGAAACTCCGAAACTCCGAAACTCCGAAACTCCGAAACTCCGAAACTCCAAAACACCAAAACTCCAAAACTCCGAAACTCCGAAACTCCAAAACTCCAAAACTCCGAAACTCCGAAACTCCGAAACTCCAAAACTCCAAAACTCCAAAACTCCGAAACTCCAAAACTCCAAAACTCCAAAACTCCGAAACTCCGAAACTCCAAAACTCCAAAACTCCAAAACTCCGAAACTCCAAAACTCCGAAACTCCAAAACTCCAAAACTCCAAAACTCCAAAACTCCAAAACTCCAAAACTCCGAAACTCCAAAACTCCAAAACTCCAAAACTCCAAAACTCCAAAACTCCAAAACTCCAAAACTCCGAAACTCCAAAACTCCAAAACTCCGAAACTCCGAAACTCCAAAACTCCGAAACTCCGAAACTCCAAAACTCCGAAACTCCAAAACTCCGAAACTCCAAAACTCCAAAACTCCAAAACTCCGAAACTCCAAAACTCCGAAACTCCAAAACTCCAAAACTCCAAAACTCCGAAACTCCAAAACTCCGAAACTCCAAAACTCCGAAACTCCGAAACTCCGAAACTCCAAAACTCCGAAACTCCGAAACTCCAAAACTCCGAAACTCCAAAACTCCGAAACTCCGAAACTCCGAAACTCCAAAACTCCGAAACTCCAAAACTCCGAAACTCCGAAACTCCAAAACTCCGAAACTCCAAAACTCCGAAACTCCGAAACTCCAAAACTCCGAAACTCCAAAACTCCGAAACTCCAAAACTCCGAAACTCCGAAACTCCGAAACTCCAAAACTCCGAAACTCCAAAACTCCGAAACTCCGAAACTCCAAAACTCCGAAACTCCAAAACTCCGAAACTCCAAAACTCCGAAACTCCGAAACTCCGAAACTCCGAAACTCCGAAACTCCAAAACTCCGAAACTCCAAAACTCCGAAACTCCGAAACTCCGAAACTCCAAAACTCCGAAACTCCAAAACTCCAAAACTCCAAAACTCCAAAACTCCAAAACTCCGAAACTCCGAAACTCCAAAACTCCGAAACTCCGAAACTCCGAAACTCCGAAACTCCGAAACTCCAAAACTCCAAAACTCCGAAACTCCGAAACTCCGAAACTCCAAAACTCCGAAACTCCGAAACTCCGAAACTCCGAAACTCCGAAACTCCAAAACTCCAAAACTCCAAAACTCCAAAACTCCAAAACTCCAAAACTCCAAAACTCCGAAACTCCGAAACTCCAAAACTCCAAAACTCCGAAACTCCGAAACTCCAAAACTCCGAAACTCCGAAACTCCGAAACTCCGAAACTCCGAAACTCCAAAACTCCGAAACTCCGAAACTCCGAAACTCCAAAACTCCGAAACTCCAAAACTCCGAAACTCCAAAACTCCGAAACTCCAAAACTCCGAAACTCCAAAACTCCAAAACTCCAAAACTCCAAAACTCCGAAACTCCAAAACTCCGAAACTCCAAAACTCCAAAACTCCGAAACTCCGAAACTCCAAAACTCCAAAACTCCGAAACTCCAAAACTCCAAAACTCCAAAACTCCAAAACTGCAAAACTCCAAAACTGCAAAACTCCGAAACTCCAAAACTCCGAAACTCCGAAACTCCGAAACTCCGAAACTCCAAAACTCCAAAACTCCAAAACTCCGAAACTCGGAAACTCCGAAACTCCGAAACTCCAAAACTCCAAAACTCCAAAACTCCGAAACTCGGAAACTCCAAAACTCCAAAATCCAAAACTCCAAAACTCCAAAACTCCGAAACTCGGAAACTCCAAAACTCCAAAACTCCGAAACTCCATAACTCCACAACTCCGAAACTCCAAAACTCCAAAACTCCAAAACTCCGAAACTCCGAAACTCCGAAACTCCAAAACTCCAAAACTCCAAAACTCCAAAACTCCGAAACTCCGAAACTCCAAAACTCCAAAACTCTAGAACTCCGAAACTCCAAAACTCCAAAACTCCAAAACTCCAAAACTGCAAAACTCCAAAACTCCAAAACTCCAAAACTCCGAAACTCCAAAACTCCGAAACTCCAGAACTCCGAAACTCCAAAACTCCAAAACTCCAAAACTCCAAAACTCCGAAACTCCAAAACTCCAGAACTCCAAAACTCCAAAACTGCAAAACTCCAAAACTCCAAAACTCCGAAACTCCGAAACTCCGAAACTCCGAAACTCCAAAACTCCGAAACTCCGAAACTCCAAAACTCCAAAACTCCAAAACTCCGAAACTCCGAAACTCCAAAACTCCGAAACTGCAAAACTCCAAAACTGCAAAACTCCGAAACTCCAAAACTCCAAAACTCCAAAACTCCGAAACTCCGAAAATCCGAAACTCCAAAACTCCGAAACTCCGAAACTCCAAAACTCCAAAACTCCAAAACTCCAAAACTCCGAAACTCCTAAAACTAAGATACTCCGAAACTCCAAAACTCCAAATCTCCAAAACTCCGAAACTCCGAAACTCCAGAACACCAAAACTCCAAAACTCCGAAACTCCGAAACTCCAAAACTCCAAAACTCCGAAACTCCGAAACTCCGAAACTCCGAAACTCCAAAACTCCAAAACTCCGAAACTCCAAAACTCCAAAACTCCAAAACTCCAAAACTCCAAAACTCCGAAACTCCGAAACTCCAAAACTCCAAAACTCCAAAACTCCGAAACTCCAAAACTCCGAAACTCCAAAACTCCAAAACTCCAAAACTCCAAAACTCCAAAACTCCGAAACTCCATAAACTCCAAAACTCCAAAACTGCAAAACTCCAAAACTCCAAAACTCCGAAACTCCAAAACTCCAAAACTCCAAAACTCCAAAACTCCGAAACTCCAAAACTCCAAAACTCCAAAACTGCAAAACTCCAAAACTCCAAAACTCCGAAACTCCAAAACTCCAAAACACCAAAACTCCAAAACTCCGAAACTCCGAAACTCCGAAACTCCAAAACTCCAAAACTCTAGAACTCCGAAACTCCAAAACTCCAAAACTCCAAAACTGCAAAACTCCGAAACTCCAAAACTCCAAAACTCCAAAACTCCGAAACTCCGAAACTCCGAAACTCCAAAACACCAAAACTCCAAAACTCCGAAACTCCGAAACTCCAAAACTCCAAAACTCCGAAACTCCGAAACTCCGAAACTCCAAAACTCCAAAACTCCAAAACTCCGAAACTCCAAAACTCCAAAACTCCGAAACTCCAAAACTCCAAAACTCCAAAACTGCAAAACTCCAAAACTCCAAAACTCCGAAACTCCGAAACTCCGAAACTCCAAAACTCCGAAACTCCGAAACTCCAAAACTCCAAAACTCCGAAACTCCGAAACTCCAAAACTCCAAAACTCCGAAACTGCAAAACTCCAAAACTGCAAAACTCCGAAACTCCAAAACTCCAAAACTCCAAAACTCCGAAACTCCGAAACTCCGAAACTCCAAAACTCCAAAACTCCGAAACTCCGAAACTCCAAAACTCCAAAACTCCAAAACTCCGAAACTCCTAAAACTCCGATACTCCGAAACTCCAAAACTCCAAAACTCCAAAACTCCGAAACTCCGAAACTCCGAAACTCCAAAACACCAAAACTCCAAAACTCCGAAACTCCGAAACTCCAAAACTCCAAAACTCCGAAACTCCGAAACTCCGAAACTCCGAAACTCCAAAACTCCAAAACTCCAAAACTCCGAAACTCCAAAACTCCAAAACTCCAAAACTCCAAAACTCCAAAACTCCGAAACTCCGAAACTCCAAAACTCCAAAACTCCAAAACTCCGAAACTCCAAAACTCCGAAACTCCAAAACTCCAAAACTCCAAAACTCCAAAACTCCAAAACTCCGAAACTCCAAAACTCCAAAACTCCAAAACTGCCAAACTGCAAAACTCCAAAACTCCGAAACTCCAAAACTCCAAAACTCCGAAACTCCGAAACTCCGAAACTCCAAAACTCCAAAACTCCGAAACTCCGAAACTCCGAAACTCCGAAACTCCAAAACTCCAAAACTCCAAAACTCCGAAACTCCAAAACTCCGAAACTCCAAAACTCCAAAACTCCAAAACTCCAAAACTCCGAAACTCCAAAACTCCGAAACTCCAAAACTCCAAAACTCCGAAACTCCGAAACTCCAAAACTCCAAAACTCCGAAACTCCAAAACTCCAAAACAGCAAAACTCGAAAACTGCAAAACTCCGAAACTCCAAAACTCCAAAACTCCGAAACTCCGAAACTCCGAAACTCCGAAACTCCGAAACTCCGAAACTCCAAAACTCCAAAACTCCAAAACTCCAAAACTCCGAAACTCCGAAACTCCGAAACTCCAAAACTCCGAAACTCCAAAACTCCAAAACTCCAAAACTCCGAAACTCCAAAACTCCAAAACTCCAATACTCCGAAACTCCAAAACTCCGAAACTCCGAAACTCCAAAACTCCAAAACTCCGAAACTCCAAAACTCCGAAACTCCGAAACTCCAAAACTCCGAAACTCCAAAACTCCAAAACTCCAAAACTCCGAAACTCCAAAACTCCAAAACTCCAAAACTCCAAAACTCCAAAACTCCGAAACTCCAAAATCCAAAACTCCAAAACTCCAAAACTCCAAAACTCCGAAACTCCGAAACTCGGAAACTCCAAAACTCCAAAACTCCGAAACTCCATAACTCCAAAACTCCGAAACTCCAAAACTCCAAAACACCAAAACTCCAAAACTCCGAAACTCCAAAACTCCGAAACTCCAAAACTCCAAAACTCCGAAACTCCAAAACTCCGAAACTCCGAAACTCCAAAACTCCGAAACTCCAAAACTCCAAAACTCCAAAACTCCAAAACTCCGAAACTCCAAAACTCCAAAACTCCGAAACTCCAAAACTCCAAAACTCCGAAACTCCAAAACTCCGAAACTCCAAAACTCCAAAACTCCGAAACTCCGAAACTCCAAAACTCCAAAACTCCGAAACTCCAAAACTCCAAAACAGCAAAACTCGAAAACTGCAAAACTCCGAAACTCCGAAACTCCAAAACTCCGAAACTCCGAAACTCCGAAACTCCGAAACTCCGAAACTCCGAAACTCCGAAACTCCAAAACTCCAAAACTCCAAAACTCCAAAACTCCGAAACTCCAAAACTCCAAAACTCCAAAACTCCGAAACTCCGAAACTCCGAAACTCCAAAACTCCAAAACTCCAAAACTCCGAAACTCCGAAACTCCAAAACTCCAAAACTCCGAAACTCCGAAACTCCGAAACTCCGAAACTCCAAAACTCCAAAACTCCAAAACTCCGAAACTCCAAAACTCCAAAACTCCAAAACTCCAAAACTCCAAAACTCCAAAACTCCAAAACTCCGAAACTCCGAAACTCCAAAACTCCAAAACTCCGAAACTCCGAAACTCCAAAACTCCGAAACTCCGAAACTCCGAAACTCCGAAACTCCGAAACTCCAAAACTCCGAAACTCCGAAACTCCGAAACTCCAAAACTCCGAAACTCCAAAACTCCGAAACTCCAAAACTCCGAAACTCCAAAACTCCGAAACTCCAAAACTCCAAAACTCCAAAACTCCAAAACTCCGAAACTCCAAAACTCCGAAACTCCAAAACTCCAAAACTCCGAAACTCCGAAACTCCAAAACTCCAAAACTCCGAAACTCCAAAACTCCAAAACTCCAAAACTCCAAAACTGCAAAACTCCAAAACTGCAAAACTCCGAAACTCCAAAACTCCGAAACTCCGAAACTCCGAAACTCCGAAACTCCAAAACTCCAAAACTCCAAAACTCCGAAACTCGGAAACTCCGAAACTCCGAAACTCCAAAACTCCAAAACTCCAAAACTCCGAAACTCGGAAACTCCAAAACTCCAAAATCCAAAACTCCAAAACTCCAAAACTCCGAAACTCGGAAACTCCAAAACTCCAAAACTCCGAAACTCCATAACTCCACAACTCCGAAACTCCAAAACTCCAAAACTCCAAAACTCCGAAACTCCGAAACTCCGAAACTCCAAAACTCCAAAACTCCAAAACTCCAAAACTCCGAAACTCCGAAACTCCAAAACTCCAAAACTCTAGAACTCCGAAACTCCAAAACTCCAAAACTCCAAAACTCCAAAACTGCAAAACTCCAAAACTCCAAAACTCCAAAACTCCGAAACTCCAAAACTCCGAAACTCCAAAACTCCGAAACTCCAAAACTCCAAAACTCCAAAACTCCAAAACTCCGAAACTCCAAAACTCCAGAACTCCAAAACTCCAAAACTGCAAAACTCCAAAACTCCAAAACTCCGAAACTCCGAAACTCCGAAACTCCGAAACTCCAAAACTCCGAAACTCCGAAACTCCAAAACTCCAAAACTCCAAAACTCCGAAACTCCGAAACTCCAAAACTCCGAAACTGCAAAACTCCAAAACTGCAAAACTCCGAAACTCCAAAACTCCAAAACTCCAAAACTCCGAAACTCCGAAAATCCGAAACTCCAAAACTCCGAAACTCCGAAACTCCAAAACTCCAAAACTCCAAAACTCCAAAACTCCGAAACTCCTAAAACTAAGATACTCCGAAACTCCAAAACTCCAAATCTCCAAAACTCCGAAACTCCGAAACTCC
The DNA here is from genome assembly GCF_055824585.1 of Amblyomma mixtum. Classification (NCBI taxonomy): domain Eukaryota; kingdom Metazoa; phylum Arthropoda; class Arachnida; order Ixodida; family Ixodidae; genus Amblyomma; species Amblyomma mixtum. Next base: position 3,076,544 of record NW_028317651.1, on the reverse strand, counting down.
AGAACACCAAAACTCCAAAACTCCGAAACTCCGAAACTCCAAAACTCCAAAACTCCGAAACTCCGAAACTCCGAAACTCCGAAACTCCAAAACTCCAAAACTCCGAAACTCCAAAACTCCAAAACTCCAAAACTCCAAAACTCCAAAACTCCGAAACTCCGAAACTCCAAAACTCCAAAACTCCAAAACTCCGAAACTCCAAAACTCCGAAACTCCAAAACTCCAAAACTCCAAAACTCCAAAACTCCAAAACTCCGAAACTCCATAAACTCCAAAACTCCAAAACTGCAAAACTCCAAAACTCCAAAACTCCGAAACTCCAAAACTCCAAAACTCCAAAACTCCAAAACTCCGAAACTCCAAAACTCCAAAACTCCAAAACTGCAAAACTCCAAAACTCCAAAACTCCGAAACTCCAAAACTCCAAAACACCAAAACTCCAAAACTCCGAAACTCCGAAACTCCAAAACTCCAAAACTCTAGAACTCCGAAACTCCAAAACTCCAAAACTCCAAAACTGCAAAACTCCGAAACTCCAAAACTCCAAAACTCCAAAACTCCGAAACTCCGAAACTCCGAAACTCCAAAACACCAAAACTCCAAAACTCCGAAACTCCGAAACTCCAAAACTCCAAAACTCCGAAACTCCGAAACTCCGAAACTCCAAAACTCCAAAACTCCAAAACTCCGAAACTCCAAAACTCCAAAACTCCGAAACTCCAAAACTCCAAAACTCCAAAACTGCAAAACTCCAAAACTCCAAAACTCCGAAACTCCGAAACTCCGAAACTCCAAAACTCCGAAACTCCGAAACTCCAAAACTCCAAAACTCCGAAACTCCGAAACTCCAAAACTCCAAAACTCCGAAACTGCAAAACTCCAAAACTGCAAAACTCCGAAACTCCAAAACTCCAAAACTCCAAAACTCCGAAACTCCGAAACTCCGAAACTCCAAAACTCCAAAACTCCGAAACTCCGAAACTCCAAAACTCCAAAACTCCAAAACTCCGAAACTCCTAAAACTCCGATACTCCGAAACTCCAAAACTCCAAAACTCCAAAACTCCGAAACTCCGAAACTCCGAAACTCCAAAACACCAAAACTCCAAAACTCCGAAACTCCGAAACTCCAAAACTCCAAAACTCCGAAACTCCGAAACTCCGAAACTCCGAAACTCCAAAACTCCAAAACTCCAAAACTCCGAAACTCCAAAACTCCAAAACTCCAAAACTCCAAAACTCCAAAACTCCGAAACTCCGAAACTCCAAAACTCCAAAACTCCAAAACTCCGAAACTCCAAAACTCCGAAACTCCAAAACTCCAAAACTCCAAAACTCCAAAACTCCAAAACTCCGAAACTCCAAAACTCCAAAACTCCAAAACTGCCAAACTGCAAAACTCCAAAACTCCGAAACTCCAAAACTCCAAAACTCCGAAACTCCGAAACTCCGAAACTCCAAAACTCCAAAACTCCGAAACTCCGAAACTCCGAAACTCCGAAACTCCAAAACTCCAAAACTCCAAAACTCCGAAACTCCAAAACTCCGAAACTCCAAAACTCCAAAACTCCAAAACTCCAAAACTCCGAAACTCCAAAACTCCGAAACTCCAAAACTCCAAAACTCCGAAACTCCGAAACTCCAAAACTCCAAAACTCCGAAACTCCAAAACTCCAAAACAGCAAAACTCGAAAACTGCAAAACTCCGAAACTCCAAAACTCCAAAACTCCGAAACTCCGAAACTCCGAAACTCCGAAACTCCGAAACTCCGAAACTCCAAAACTCCAAAACTCCAAAACTCCAAAACTCCGAAACTCCGAAACTCCGAAACTCCAAAACTCCGAAACTCCAAAACTCCAAAACTCCAAAACTCCGAAACTCCAAAACTCCAAAACTCCAATACTCCGAAACTCCAAAACTCCGAAACTCCGAAACTCCAAAACTCCAAAACTCCGAAACTCCAAAACTCCGAAACTCCGAAACTCCAAAACTCCGAAACTCCAAAACTCCAAAACTCCAAAACTCCGAAACTCCAAAACTCCAAAACTCCAAAACTCCAAAACTCCAAAACTCCGAAACTCCAAAATCCAAAACTCCAAAACTCCAAAACTCCAAAACTCCGAAACTCCGAAACTCGGAAACTCCAAAACTCCAAAACTCCGAAACTCCATAACTCCAAAACTCCGAAACTCCAAAACTCCAAAACTCCAAAACTCCAAAACTCCGAAACTCCAAAACTCCGAAACTCCAAAACTCCAAAACTCCGAAACTCCAAAACTCCGAAACTCCGAAACTCCAAAACTCCGAAACTCCAAAACTCCAAAACTCCAAAACTCCAAAACTCCGAAACTCCAAAACTCCAAAACTCCGAAACTCCAAAACTCCAAAACTCCGAAACTCCAAAACTCCGAAACTCCAAAACTCCAAAACTCCGAAACTCCGAAACTCCAAAACTCCAAAACTCCGAAACTCCAAAACTCCAAAACAGCAAAACTCGAAAACTGCAAAACTCCGAAACTCCGAAACTCCAAAACTCCGAAACTCCGAAACTCCGAAACTCCGAAACTCCGAAACTCCGAAACTCCGAAACTCCAAAACTCCAAAACTCCAAAACTCCAAAACTCCGAAACTCCAAAACTCCAAAACTCCAAAACTCCGAAACTCCGAAACTCCGAAACTCCAAAACTCCAAAACTCCAAAACTCCGAAACTCCGAAACTCCAAAACTCCAAAACTCCGAAACTCCGAAACTCCGAAACTCCGAAACTCCAAAACTCCAAAACTCCAAAACTCCGAAACTCCAAAACTCCAAAACTCCAAAACTCCGAAACTCCAAAACTCCGAAACTCCAAAACTCCAAAACTCCAAAACTCCAAAACTCCGAAACTCCAAAACTCCGGAACTCCAAAACTCCAAAACTCCGAAACTCCGAAACTCCAAAACTCCAAAACTCCGAAACTCCAAAACTCCAAAACTCCAAAACTGCAAAACTCCAAAACTGCAAAACTCCGAAACTCCAAAACTCCAAAACTCCGAAACTCCGAAACTCCGAAACTCCGAAACTCCAAAACTCCAAAACTCCAAAACTCCGAAACTCCGAAACTCCGAAACTCCAAAACTCCGAAACTCCAAAACTCCAAAACTCCAAAACTCCGAAACTCCAAAACTCCAAAACTCCAATACTCCGAAACTCCAAAACTCCGAAACTCCGAAACTCCAAAACTCCAAAACTCCGAAACTCCAAAACTCCGAAACTCCGAAACTCCAAAACTCCGAACCTCCAAAACTCCAAAACTCCGAAACTCCAAAACTCCAAAACTCCAAAACTCCAAAACTCCGAAACTCCAAAATCCAAAACTCCAAAACTCCAAAACTCCGAAACTCGGAAACTCCAAAACTCCAAAACTCCGAAACTCCATAACTCCAAAACTCCGAAACTCCAAAACTCCAAAACTCCAAAACTCCGAAACTCCGAAACTCCGAAACTCCAAAACTCCAAAACTCCAAAACTCCAAAACTCCGAAACTCCGAAACTCCAAAACTCCAAAACTCCAAAACTCCAAAACTCCGAAACTCCGAAACTCCAAAACTCCAAAACTCTAGAACTCCGAAACTCCAAAACTCCAAAACTCCAAAACTCCAAAACTGCAAAACTCCAAAACTCCGAAACTCCAAAACTCCAAAACTCCAAAACTCCAAAACTCCGAAACTCCAAAACTCCAGAACTCCAAAACTCCAAAACTGCAAAACTCCAAAACTCCAAAACTCCGAAACTCCGAAACTCCGAAACTCCGAAACTCCAAAACTCCGAAACTCCGAAACTCCAAAACTCCAAAACTCCAAAACTCCGAAACTCCGAAACTCCAAAACTCAAAAACTCCGAAACTGCAAAACTCCAAAACTGCAAAACTCCGAAACTCCAAAACTCCAAAACTCCAAAACTCCGAAACTCCGAAACTCCAAAACTCCGAAACTCCGAAACTCCGAAACTCCAAAACTCCAAAACTCCAAAACTCCGAAACTCCTAAAACTCCGATACTCCGAAACTCCAAAACTCCAAATCTCCAAAACTCCGAAACTCCGAAACTCCGAAACTCCAAAACACCAAAACTCCAAAACTCCGAAACTCCGAAACTCCAAAACTCCAAAACTCCGAAACTCCGAAACTCCGAAACTCCAAAACTCCAAAACTCCAAAACTCCGAAACTCCAAAACTCCAAAACTCCAAAACTCCAAAACTCCAAAACTCCGAAACTCCGAAACTCCAAAACTCCAAAACTCCAAAACTCCGAAACTCCAAAACTCCGAAACTCCAAAACTCCAAAACTCCAAAACTCCAAAACTCCAAAACTCCAAAACTCCGAAACTCCAAAACTCCAAAACTCCAAAACTCCAAAACTGCAAAACTCCAAAACTCCAAAACTCCGAAACTCCTAAACTCCAAAACTCCAAAACTCCAAAACTCCGAAACTCCAAAACTCCAAAACTCCAAAACTGCAAAACTCCAAAACTCCGAAACTCCAAAACTCCAAAACACCAAAACTCCAAAACTCCGAAACTCCGAAACTCCAAAACTCCAAAACTCTAGAACTCCGAAACTCCAAAACTCCAAAACTGCAAAACTCCGAAACTCCAAAACTCCAAAACTCCAAAACTCCGAAACTCCGAAACTCCGAAACTCCGAAACTCCAAAACACCAAAACTCCAAAACTCCGAAACTCCGAAACTCCAAAACTCCAAAACTCCGAAACTCCGAAACTCCGAAACTCCGAAACTCCAAAACTCCAAAACTCCAAAACTCCGAAACTCCAAAACTCCAAAACTCCGAAACTCCAAAACTCCAAAACTCCAAAACTGCAAAACTCCAAAACTCCAAAACTCCGAAACTCCGAAACTCCGAAACTCCAAAACTCCGAAACTCCGAAACTCCAAAACTCCAAAACTCCGAAACTCCGAAACTCCAAAACTCCAAAACTCCGAAACTGCAAAACTCCAAAACTGCAAAACTCCGAAACTCCAAAACTCCAAAACTCCGAAACTCCGAAACTCCGAAACTCCAAAACTCCAAAACTCCGAAACTCCGAAACTCCAAAACTCCAAAACTCCAAAACTCCGAAACTCCTAAAACTCCGATACTCCGAAACTCCAAAACTCCAAAACTCCAAAACTCCGAAACTCCGAAACTCCGAAACTCCGAAACTCCAAAACACCAAAACTCCAAAACTCCGAAACTCCGAAACTCCAAAACTCCAAAACTCCGAAACTCCGAAACTCCGAAACTCCGAAACTCCAAAACTCCAAAACTCCAAAACTCCGAAACTCCTAAAACTCCGATACTCCGAAACTCCGAAACTCCGAAACTCCGAAACTCCGAAACTCCAAAACACCAAAACTCCAAAACTCCGAAACTCCGAAACTCCAAAACTCCAAAACTCCGAAACTCCGAAACTCCGAAACTCCAAAACTCCAAAACTCCAAAACTCCGAAACTCCAAAACTCCAAAACTCCAAAACTCCGAAACTCCGAAACTCCAAAACTCCAAAACTCCAAAACTCCGAAACTCCAAAACTCCGAAACTCCAAAACTCCAAAACTCCAAAACTCCAAAACTCCAAAACTCCAAAACTCCGAAACTCCTAAAACTCCGATACTCCGAAACTCCAAAACTCCAAATCTCCAAAACTCCGAAACTCCGAAACTCCGAAACTCCAAAACACCAAAACTCCAAAACTCCGAAACTCCGAAACTCCAAAACTCCAAAACTCCGAAACTCCGAAACTCCGAAACTCCAAAACTCCAAAACTCCAAAACTCCGAAACTCCAAAACTCCAAAACTCCAAAACTCCAAAACTCCAAAACTCCGAAACTCCGAAACTCCAAAACTCCAAAACTCCAAAACTCCGAAACTCCAAAACTCCGAAACTCCAAAACTCCAAAACTCCAAAACTCCAAAACTCCAAAACTCCAAAACTCCGAAACTCCAAAACTCCAAAACTCCAAAACTCCAAAACTGCAAAACTCCAAAACTCCAAAACTCCGAAACTCCTAAACTCCAAAACTCCAAAACTCCAAAACTCCGAAACTCCAAAACTCCAAAACTCCAAAACTGCAAAACTCCAAAACTCCGAAACTCCAAAACTCCAAAACACCAAAACTCCAAAACTCCGAAACTCCGAAACTCCAAAACTCCAAAACTCTAGAACTCCGAAACTCCAAAACTCCAAAACTGCAAAACTCCGAAACTCCAAAACTCCAAAACTCCAAAACTCCGAAACTCCGAAACTCCGAAACTCCGAAACTCCAAAACACCAAAACTCCAAAACTCCGAAACTCCGAAACTCCAAAACTCCAAAACTCCGAAACTCCGAAACTCCGAAACTCCGAAACTCCAAAACTCCAAAACTCCAAAACTCCGAAACTCCAAAACTCCAAAACTCCGAAACTCCAAAACTCCAAAACTCCAAAACTGCAAAACTCCAAAACTCCAAAACTCCGAAACTCCGAAACTCCGAAACTCCGAAACTCCAAAACACCAAAACTCCAAAACTCCGAAACTCCGAAACTCCAAAACTCCAAAACTCCGAAACTCCGAAACTCCGAAACTCCGAAACTCCAAAACTCCAAAACTCCAAAACTCCGAAACTCCTAAAACTCCGATACTCCGAAACTCCGAAACTCCGAAACTCCGAAACTCCGAAACTCCAAAACACCAAAACTCCAAAACTCCGAAACTCCGAAACTCCAAAACTCCAAAACTCCGAAACTCCGAAACTCCGAAACTCCAAAACTCCAAAACTCCAAAACTCCGAAACTCCAAAACTCCAAAACTCCAAAACTCCGAAACTCCGAAACTCCAAAACTCCAAAACTCCAAAACTCCGAAACTCCAAAACTCCGAAACTCCAAAACTCCAAAACTCCAAAACTCCAAAACTCCGAAACTCCTAAACTCCAAAACTCCAAAACTCCAAAACTCCGAAACTCCAAAACTCCAAAACTCCAAAACTGCAAAACTCCAAAACTCCGAAACTCCAAAACTCCAAAACACCAAAACTCCAAAACTCCGAAACTCCGAAACTCCAAAACTCCAAAACTCTAGAACTCCGAAACTCCAAAACTCCAAAACTGCAAAACTCCGAAACTCCAAAACTCCAAAACTCCAAAACTCCGAAACTCCGAAACTCCGAAACTCCGAAACTCCAAAACACCAAAACTCCAAAACTCCGAAACTCCGAAACTCCAAAACTCCAAAACTCCGAAACTCCGAAACTCCGAAACTCCGAAACTCCAAAACTCCAAAACTCCAAAACTCCGAAACTCCAAAACTCCAAAACTCCGAAACTCCAAAACTCCAAAACTCCAAAACTGCAAAACTCCAAAACTCCAAAACTCCGAAACTCCGAAACTCCGAAACTCCAAAACTCCGAAACTCCGAAACTCCAAAACTCCAAAACTCCGAAACTCCGAAACTCCAAAACTCCAAAACTCCGAAACTGCAAAACTCCAAAACTGCAAAACTCCGAAACTCCAAAACTCCAAAACTCCAAAACTCCGAAACTCCGAAACTCCGAAACTCCAAAACTCCAAAACTCCGAAACTCCGAAACTCCAAAACTCCAAAACTCCAAAACTCCGAAACTCCTAAAACTCCGATACTCCGAAACTCCAAAACTCCAAAACTCCAAAACTCCGAAACTCCGAAACTCCGAAACTCCGAAACTCCGAAACTCCAAAACACCAAAACTCCAAAACTCCGAAACTCCGAAACTCCAAAACTCCGAAACTCCAAAACTCCAAAACTCCGAAACTCCAAAACTCCAAAACTCCAAAACTCCGAAACTCCGAAACTCCAAAACTCCAAAACTCCGAAACTCCAAAACTCCGAAACTCCAAAACTCCAAAACTCCAAAACTCCAAAACTCCTAAACTCCAAAACTCCGAAACTCCAAAACTCCGAAACTCCGAAACTCCAAAACTCCGAAACTCCAAAACTCCAAAACTCCAAAACTCCAAAACTCCGAAACTCCAAAACTCCAAAACTCCGAAACTCCAAAATCGAAAACTCCAAAACTCCAAAACTCCGAAACTCCAAAACTCCGAAACTCCAAAACTCCAAAACTCCGAAACTCCGAAACTCCAAAACTCCAAAACTCCGAAACTCCAAAACTCCAAAACAGCAAAACTCGAAAACTGCAAAACTCCGAAACTCCAAAACTCCAAAACTCCGAAACTCCGAAACTCCGAAACTCCGAAACTCCGAAACTCCGAAACTCCGAAACTCCAAAACTCCAAAACTCCAAAACTCCAAAACTCCGAAACTCCAAAACTCCAAAACTCCAAAACTCCGAAACTCCGAAACTCCGAAACTCCAAAACTCCAAAACTCCAAAACTCCGAAACTCCGAAACTCCAAAACTCCAAAACTCCGAAACTCCGAAACTCCGAAACTCCGAAACTCCAAAACTCCAAAACTCCAAAACTCCGAAACTCCAAAACTCCAAAACTCCAAAACTCCGAAACTCCAAAACTCCGAAACTCCAAAACTCCAAAACTCCAAAACTCCAAAACTCCGAAACTCCAAAACTCCGAAACTCCAAAACTCCAAAACTCCGAAACTCCGAAACTCCAAAACTCCAAAACTCCGAAACTCCAAAACTCCAAAACTCCAAAACTGCAAAACTCCAAAACTGCAAAACTCCGAAACTCCAAAACTCCAAAACTCCGAAACTCCGAAACTCCGAAACTCCGAAACTCCAAAACTCCAAAACTCCAAAACTCCGAAACTCCGAAACTCCGAAACTCCAAAACTCCGAAACTCCAAAACTCCAAAACTCCAAAACTCCGAAACTCCAAAACTCCAAAACTCCAAAACTCCAATACTCCGAAACTCCAAAACTCCGAAACTCCGAAACTCCAAAACTCCAAAACTCCGAAACTCCAAAACTCCGAAACTCCGAAACTCCAAAACTCCGAACCTCCAAAACTCCAAAACTCCAAAACTCCGAAACTCCAAAACTCCAAAACTCCAAAACTCCAAAACTCCGAAACTCCAAAATCCAAAACTCCAAAACTCCAAAACTCCAAAACTCCGAAACTCGGAAACTCCAAAACTCCAAAACTCCGAAACTCCATAACTCCAAAACTCCGAAACTCCAAAACTCCAAAACTCCAAAACTCCGAAACTCCGAAACTCCGAAACTCCAAAACTCCAAAACTCCAAAACTCCAAAACTCCGAAACTCCGAAACTCCAAAACTCCAAAACTCCAAAACTCCAAAACTCCGAAACTCCGAAACTCCAAAACTCCAAAACTCTAGAACTCCGAAACTCCAAAACTCCAAAACTCGAAAACTCCAAAACTGCAAAACTCCATAACTCCGAAACTCCAAAACTCCGAAACTCCAAAACTCCGAAACTCCAAAACTCCAAAACTCCAAAACTCCAAAACTCCAAAACTCCGAAACTCCAAAACTCCAAAACTCCAAAACTGCCAAACTGCAAAACTCCAAAACTCCGAAACTCCAAAACTCCAAAACTCCGAAACTCCGAAACTCCGAAACTCCAAAACTCCAAAACTCCGAAACTCCGAAACTCCGAAACTCCGAAACTCCAAAACTCCAAAACTCCAAAACTCCGAAACTCCAAAACTCCGAAACTCCAAAACTCCAAAACTCCAAAACTCCAAAACTCCGAAACTCCAAAACTCCGAAACTCCAAAACTCCAAAACTCCGAAACTCCGAAACTCCAAAACTCCAAAACTCCGAAACTCCAAAACTCCAAAACAGCAAAACTCGAAAACTGCAAAACTCCGAAACTCCAAAACTCCAAAACTCCGAAACTCCGAAACTCCGAAACTCCGAAACTCCGAAACTCCGAAACTCCAAAACTCCAAAACTCCAAAACTCCAAAACTCCGAAACTCCGAAACTCCGAAACTCCAAAACTCCGAAACTCCAAAACTCCAAAACTCCAAAACTCCGAAACTCCAAAACTCCAAAACTCCAATACTCCGAAACTCCAAAACTCCGAAACTCCGAAACTCCAAAACTCCAAAACTCCGAAACTCCAAAACTCCGAAACTCCGAAACTCCAAAACTCCGAAACTCCAAAACTCCAAAACTCCAAAACTCCGAAACTCCAAAACTCCAAAACTCCAAAACTCCAAAACTCCAAAACTCCGAAACTCCAAAATCCAAAACTCCAAAACTCCAAAACTCCAAAACTCCGAAACTCCGAAACTCGGAAACTCCAAAACTCCAAAACTCCGAAACTCCATAACTCCAAAACTCCGAAACTCCAAAACTCCAAAACTCCAAAACTCCAAAACTCCGAAACTCCAAAACTCCGAAACTCCAAAACTCCAAAACTCCGAAACTCCAAAACTCCGAAACTCCGAAACTCCAAAACTCCGAAACTCCAAAACTCCAAAACTCCAAAACTCCAAAACTCCGAAACTCCAAAACTCCAAAACTCCGAAACTCCAAAACTCCAAAACTCCGAAACTCCAAAACTCCGAAACTCCAAAACTCCAAAACTCCGAAACTCCGAAACTCCAAAACTCCAAAACTCCGAAACTCCAAAACTCCAAAACAGCAAAACTCGAAAACTGCAAAACTCCGAAACTCCGAAACTCCAAAACTCCGAAACTCCGAAACTCCGAAACTCCGAAACTCCGAAACTCCGAAACTCCGAAACTCCAAAACTCCAAAACTCCAAAACTCCAAAACTCCGAAACTCCAAAACTCCAAAACTCCAAAACTCCGAAACTCCGAAACTCCGAAACTCCAAAACTCCAAAACTCCAAAACTCCGAAACTCCGAAACTCCAAAACTCCAAAACTCCGAAACTCCGAAACTCCGAAACTCCGAAACTCCAAAACTCCAAAACTCCAAAACTCCGAAACTCCAAAACTCCAAAACTCCAAAACTCCGAAACTCCAAAACTCCGAAACTCCAAAACTCCAAAACTCCAAAACTCCAAAACTCCGAAACTCCAAAACTCCGAAACTCCAAAACTCCAAAACTCCGAAACTCCGAAACTCCAAAACTCCAAAACTCCGAAACTCCAAAACTCCAAAACTCCAAAACTGCAAAACTCCAAAACTGCAAAACTCCGAAACTCCAAAACTCCAAAACTCCGAAACTCCGAAACTCCGAAACTCCGAAACTCCAAAACTCCAAAACTCCAAAACTCCGAAACTCCGAAACTCCGAAACTCCAAAACTCCGAAACTCCAAAACTCCAAAACTCCAAAACTCCGAAACTCCAGAACTCCAAAACTCCAATACTCCGAAACTCCAAAACTCCGAAACTCCGAAACTCCAAAACTCCAAAACTCCGAAACTCCAAAACTCCGAAACTCCGAAACTCCAAAACTCCGAACCTCCAAAACTCCAAAACTCCGAAACTCCAAAACTCCAAAACTCCAAAACTCCAAAACTCCGAAACTCCAAAATCCAAAACTCCAAAACTCCAAAACTCCGAAACTCGGAAACTCCAAAACTCCAAAACTCCGAAACTCCATAACTCCAAAACTCCGAAACTCCAAAACTCCAAAACTCCAAAACTCCGAAACTCCGAAACTCCGAAACTCCAAAACTCCAAAACTCCAAAACTCCAAAACTCCGAAACTCCGAAACTCCAAAACTCCAAAACTCCAAAACTCCAAAACTCCGAAACTCCGAAACTCCAAAACTCCAAAACTCTAGAACTCCGAAACTCCAAAACTCCAAAACTCCAAAACTCCAAAACTGCAAAACTCCAAAACTCCGAAACTCCAAAACTCCAAAACTCCAAAACTCCAAAACTCCGAAACTCCAAAACTCCAGAACTCCAAAACTCCAAAACTGCAAAACTCCAAAACTCCAAAACTCCGAAACTCCGAAACTCCGAAACTCCGAAACTCCAAAACTCCGAAACTCCGAAACTCCAAAACTCCAAAACTCCAAAACTCCGAAACTCCGAAACTCCAAAACTCAAAAACTCCGAAACTGCAAAACTCCAAAACTGCAAAACTCCGAAACTCCAAAACTCCAAAACTCCAAAACTCCGAAACTCCGAAACTCCAAAACTCCGAAACTCCGAAACTCCGAAACTCCAAAACTCCAAAACTCCAAAACTCCGAAACTCCTAAAACTCCGATACTCCGAAACTCCAAAACTCCAAATCTCCAAAACTCCGAAACTCCGAAACTCCGAAACTCCAAAACACCAAAACTCCAAAACTCCGAAACTCCGAAACTCCAAAACTCCAAAACTCCGAAACTCCGAAACTCCGAAACTCCAAAACTCCAAAACTCCAAAACTCCGAAACTCCAAAACTCCAAAACTCCAAAACTCCAAAACTCCAAAACTCCGAAACTCCGAAACTCCAAAACTCCAAAACTCCAAAACTCCGAAACTCCAAAACTCCGAAACTCCAAAACTCCAAAACTCCAAAACTCCAAAACTCCAAAACTCCAAAACTCCGAAACTCCAAAACTCCAAAACTCCAAAACTCCAAAACTGCAAAACTCCAAAACTCCAAAACTCCGAAACTCCTAAACTCCAAAACTCCAAAACTCCAAAACTCCGAAACTCCAAAACTCCAAAACTCCAAAACTGCAAAACTCCAAAACTCCGAAACTCCAAAACTCCAAAACACCAAAACTCCAAAACTCCGAAACTCCGAAACTCCAAAACTCCAAAACTCTAGAACTCCGAAACTCCAAAACTCCAAAACTGCAAAACTCCGAAACTCCAAAACTCCAAAACTCCAAAACTCCGAAACTCCGAAACTCCGAAACTCCGAAACTCCAAAACACCAAAACTCCAAAACTCCGAAACTCCGAAACTCCAAAACTCCAAAACTCCGAAACTCCGAAACTCCGAAACTCCGAAACTCCAAAACTCCAAAACTCCAAAACTCCGAAACTCCAAAACTCCAAAACTCCGAAACTCCAAAACTCCAAAACTCCAAAACTGCAAAACTCCAAAACTCCAAAACTCCGAAACTCCGAAACTCCGAAACTCCAAAACTCCGAAACTCCGAAACTCCAAAACTCCAAAACTCCGAAACTCCGAAACTCCAAAACTCCAAAACTCCGAAACTGCAAAACTCCAAAACTGCAAAACTCCGAAACTCCAAAACTCCAAAACTCCGAAACTCCGAAACTCCGAAACTCCAAAACTCCAAAACTCCGAAACTCCGAAACTCCAAAACTCCAAAACTCCAAAACTCCGAAACTCCTAAAACTCCGATACTCCGAAACTCCAAAACTCCAAAACTCCAAAACTCCGAAACTCCGAAACTCCGAAACTCCGAAACTCCAAAACACCAAAACTCCAAAACTCCGAAACTCCGAAACTCCAAAACTCCAAAACTCCGAAACTCCGAAACTCCGAAACTCCGAAACTCCAAAACTCCAAAACTCCAAAACTCCGAAACTCCTAAAACTCCGATACTCCGAAACTCCGAAACTCCGAAACTCCGAAACTCCGAAACTCCAAAACACCAAAACTCCAAAACTCCGAAACTCCGAAACTCCAAAACTCCAAAACTCCGAAACTCCGAAACTCCGAAACTCCAAAACTCCAAAACTCCAAAACTCCGAAACTCCAAAACTCCAAAACTCCAAAACTCCGAAACTCCGAAACTCCAAAACTCCAAAACTCCAAAACTCCGAAACTCCAAAACTCCGAAACTCCAAAACTCCAAAACTCCAAAACTCCAAAACTCCAAAACTCCAAAACTCCGAAACTCCTAAAACTCCGATACTCCGAAACTCCAAAACTCCAAATCTCCAAAACTCCGAAACTCCGAAACTCCGAAACTCCAAAACACCAAAACTCCAAAACTCCGAAACTCCGAAACTCCAAAACTCCAAAACTCCGAAACTCCGAAACTCCGAAACTCCAAAACTCCAAAACTCCAAAACTCCGAAACTCCAAAACTCCAAAACTCCAAAACTCCAAAACTCCAAAACTCCGAAACTCCGAAACTCCAAAACTCCAAAACTCCAAAACTCCGAAACTCCAAAACTCCGAAACTCCAAAACTCCAAAACTCCAAAACTCCAAAACTCCAAAACTCCAAAACTCCGAAACTCCAAAACTCCAAAACTCCAAAACTCCAAAACTGCAAAACTCCAAAACTCCAAAACTCCGAAACTCCTAAACTCCAAAACTCCAAAACTCCAAAACTCCGAAACTCCAAAACTCCAAAACTCCAAAACTGCAAAACTCCAAAACTCCGAAACTCCAAAACTCCAAAACACCAAAACTCCAAAACTCCGAAACTCCGAAACTCCAAAACTCCAAAACTCTAGAACTCCGAAACTCCAAAACTCCAAAACTGCAAAACTCCGAAACTCCAAAACTCCAAAACTCCAAAACTCCGAAACTCCGAAACTCCGAAACTCCGAAACTCCAAAACACCAAAACTCCAAAACTCCGAAACTCCGAAACTCCAAAACTCCAAAACTCCGAAACTCCGAAACTCCGAAACTCCGAAACTCCAAAACTCCAAAACTCCAAAACTCCGAAACTCCAAAACTCCAAAACTCCGAAACTCCAAAACTCCAAAACTCCAAAACTGCAAAACTCCAAAACTCCAAAACTCCGAAACTCCGAAACTCCGAAACTCCAAAACTCCGAAACTCCGAAACTCCAAAACTCCAAAACTCCGAAACTCCGAAACTCCAAAACTCCAAAACTCCGAAACTGCAAAACTCCAAAACTGCAAAACTCCGAAACTCCAAAACTCCAAAACTCCGAAACTCCGAAACTCCGAAACTCCAAAACTCCAAAACTCCGAAACTCCGAAACTCCAAAACTCCAAAACTCCAAAACTCCGAAACTCCGAAACTCCGAAACTCCAAAACACCAAAACTCCAAAACTCCGAAACTCCGAAACTCCAAAACTCCAAAACTCCGAAACTCCGAAACTCCGAAACTCCGAAACTCCAAAACTCCAAAACTCCAAAACTCCGAAACTCCTAAAACTCCGATACTCCGAAACTCCGAAACTCCGAAACTCCGAAACTCCGAAACTCCAAAACACCAAAACTCCAAAACTCCGAAACTCCGAAACTCCAAAACTCCAAAACTCCGAAACTCCGAAACTCCGAAACTCCAAAACTCCAAAACTCCAAAACTCCGAAACTCCAAAACTCCAAAACTCCAAAACTCCGAAACTCCGAAACTCCAAAACTCCAAAACTCCAAAACTCCGAAACTCCAAAACTCCGAAACTCCAAAACTCCAAAACTCCAAAACTCCAAAACTCCGAAACTCCTAAACTCCAAAACTCCAAAACTCCAAAACTCCGAAACTCCAAAACTCCAAAACTCCAAAACTGCAAAACTCCAAAACTCCGAAACTCCAAAACTCCAAAACACCAAAACTCCAAAACTCCGAAACTCCGAAACTCCAAAACTCCAAAACTCTAGAACTCCGAAACTCCAAAACTCCAAAACTGCAAAACTCCGAAACTCCAAAACTCCAAAACTCCAAAACTCCGAAACTCCGAAACTCCGAAACTCCGAAACTCCAAAACACCAAAACTCCAAAACTCCGAAACTCCGAAACTCCAAAACTCCAAAACTCCGAAACTCCGAAACTCCGAAACTCCGAAACTCCAAAACTCCAAAACTCCAAAACTCCGAAACTCCAAAACTCCAAAACTCCGAAACTCCAAAACTCCAAAACTCCAAAACTGCAAAACTCCAAAACTCCAAAACTCCGAAACTCCGAAACTCCGAAACTCCAAAACTCCGAAACTCCGAAACTCCAAAACTCCAAAACTCCGAAACTCCGAAACTCCAAAACTCCAAAACTCCGAAACTGCAAAACTCCAAAACTGCAAAACTCCGAAATTCCAAAACTCCAAAACTCCAAAACTCCGAAACTCCGAAACTCCGAAACTCCAAAACTCCAAAACTCCGAAACTCCGAAACTCCAAAACTCCAAAACTCCAAAACTCCGAAACTCCTAAAACTCCGATACTCCGAAACTCCAAAACTCCAAAACTCCAAAACTCCGAAACTCCGAAACTCCGAAACTCCGAAACTCCAAAACACCAAAACTCCAAAACTCCGAAACTCCGAAACTCCAAAACTCCGAAACTCCAAAACTCCAAAACTCCGAAACTCCAAAACTCCAAAACTCCAAAACTCCGAAACTCCGAAACTCCAAAACTCCAAAACTCCGAAACTCCAAAACTCCGAAACTCCAAAACTCCAAAACTCCAAAACTCCAAAACTCCTAAACTCCAAAACTCCGAAACTCCAAAACTCCGAAACTCCGAAACTCCAAAACTCCGAAACTCCAAAACTCCAAAACTCCAAAACTCCAAAACTCCGAAACTCCAAAACTCCAAAACTCCGAAACTCCAAAATCGAAAACTCCAAAACTCCAAAACTCCGAAACTCCAAAACTCCGAAACTCCAAAACTCCAAAACTCCGAAACTCCGAAACTCCAAAACTCCAAAACTCCGAAACTCCAAAACTCCAAAACAGCAAAACTCGAAAACTGCAAAACTCCGAAACTCCAAAACTCCAAAACTCCGAAACTCCGAAACTCCGAAACTCCGAAACTCCGAAACTCCGAAACTCCGAAACTCCAAAACTCCGAAACTCCAAAACTCCAAAACTCCGAAACTCCGAAACTCCAAAACTCCAAAACTCCGAAACTCCAAAACTCCAAAACTCCAAAACTGCAAAACTCCAAAACTGCAAAACTCCGAAACTCCAAAACTCCAAAACTCCGAAACTCCGAAACTCCGAAACTCCGAAACTCCAAAACTCCAAAACTCCAAAACTCCGAAACTCCGAAACTCCGAAACTCCAAAACTCCGAAACTCCAAAACTCCAAAACTCCAAAACTCCGAAACTCCAAAACTCCAAAACTCCAATACTCCGAAACTCCAAAACTCCGAAACTCCGAAACTCCAAAACTCCAAAACTCCGAAACTCCAAAACTCCGAAACTCCGAAACTCCAAAACTCCGAACCTCCAAAACTCCAAAACTCCGAAACTCCAAAACTCCAAAACTCCAAAACTCCAAAACTCCGAAACTCCAAAATCCAAAACTCCAAAACTCCAAAACTCCGAAACTCGGAAACTCCAAAACTCCAAAACTCCGAAACTCCATAACTCCAAAACTCCGAAACTCCAAAACTCCAAAACTCCAAAACTCCGAAACTCCGAAACTCCGAAACTCCAAAACTCCAAAACTCCAAAACTCCAAAACTCCGAAACTCCGAAACTCCAAAACTCCAAAACTCCAAAACTCCAAAACTCCGAAACTCCGAAACTCCAAAACTCCAAAACTCTAGAACTCCGAAACTCCAAAACTCCAAAACTCCAAAACTCCAAAACTGCAAAACTCCAAAACTCCGAAACTCCAAAACTCCAAAACTCCAAAACTCCAAAACTCCGAAACTCCAAAACTCCAGAACTCCAAAACTCCAAAACTGCAAAACTCCAAAACTCCAAAACTCCGAAACTCCGAAACTCCGAAACTCCGAAACTCCAAAACTCCGAAACTCCGAAACTCCAAAACTCCAAAACTCCAAAACTCCGAAACTCCGAAACTCCAAAACTCAAAAACTCCGAAACTGCAAAACTCCAAAACTGCAAAACTCCGAAACTCCAAAACTCCAAAACTCCAAAACTCCGAAACTCCGAAACTCCAAAACTCCGAAACTCCGAAACTCCGAAACTCCAAAACTCCAAAACTCCAAAACTCCGAAACTCCTAAAACTCCGATACTCCGAAACTCCAAAACTCCAAATCTCCAAAACTCCGAAACTCCGAAACTCCGAAACTCCAAAACACCAAAACTCCAAAACTCCGAAACTCCGAAACTCCAAAACTCCAAAACTCCGAAACTCCGAAACTCCGAAACTCCAAAACTCCAAAACTCCAAAACTCCGAAACTCCAAAACTCCAAAACTCCAAAACTCCAAAACTCCAAAACTCCGAAACTCCGAAACTCCAAAACTCCAAAACTCCAAAACTCCGAAACTCCAAAACTCCGAAACTCCAAAACTCCAAAACTCCAAAACTCCAAAACTCCAAAACTCCAAAACTCCGAAACTCCAAAACTCCAAAACTCCAAAACTCCAAAACTGCAAAACTCCAAAACTCCAAAACTCCGAAACTCCTAAACTCCAAAACTCCAAAACTCCAAAACTCCGAAACTCCAAAACTCCAAAACTCCAAAACTGCAAAACTCCAAAACTCCGAAACTCCAAAACTCCAAAACACCAAAACTCCAAAACTCCGAAACTCCGAAACTCCAAAACTCCAAAACTCTAGAACTCCGAAACTCCAAAACTCCAAAACTGCAAAACTCCGAAACTCCAAAACTCCAAAACTCCAAAACTCCGAAACTCCGAAACTCCGAAACTCCGAAACTCCAAAACACCAAAACTCCAAAACTCCGAAACTCCGAAACTCCAAAACTCCAAAACTCCGAAACTCCGAAACTCCGAAACTCCGAAACTCCAAAACTCCAAAACTCCAAAACTCCGAAACTCCAAAACTCCAAAACTCCGAAACTCCAAAACTCCAAAACTCCAAAACTGCAAAACTCCAAAACTCCAAAACTCCGAAACTCCGAAACTCCGAAACTCCAAAACTCCGAAACTCCGAAACTCCAAAACTCCAAAACTCCGAAACTCCGAAACTCCAAAACTCCAAAACTCCGAAACTGCAAAACTCCAAAACTGCAAAACTCCGAAACTCCAAAACTCCAAAACTCCGAAACTCCGAAACTCCGAAACTCCAAAACTCCAAAACTCCGAAACTCCGAAACTCCAAAACTCCAAAACTCCAAAACTCCGAAACTCCTAAAACTCCGATACTCCGAAACTCCAAAACTCCAAAACTCCAAAACTCCGAAACTCCGAAACTCCGAAACTCCGAAACTCCAAAACACCAAAACTCCAAAACTCCGAAACTCCGAAACTCCAAAACTCCAAAACTCCGAAACTCCGAAACTCCGAAACTCCGAAACTCCAAAACTCCAAAACTCCAAAACTCCGAAACTCCTAAAACTCCGATACTCCGAAACTCCGAAACTCCGAAACTCCGAAACTCCGAAACTCCAAAACACCAAAACTCCAAAACTCCGAAACTCCGAAACTCCAAAACTCCAAAACTCCGAAACTCCGAAACTCCGAAACTCCAAAACTCCAAAACTCCAAAACTCCGAAACTCCAAAACTCCAAAACTCCAAAACTCCGAAACTCCGAAACTCCAAAACTCCAAAACTCCAAAACTCCGAAACTTCAAAACTCCGAAACTCCAAAACTCCAAAACTCCAAAACTCCAAAACTCCAAAACTCCAAAACTCCGAAACTCCTAAAACTCCGATACTCCGAAACTCCAAAACTCCAAATCTCCAAAACTCCGAAACTCCGAAACTCCGAAACTCCAAAACACCAAAACTCCAAAACTCCGAAACTCCGAAACTCCAAAACTCCAAAACTCCGAAACTCCGAAACTCCGAAACTCCAAAACTCCAAAACTCCAAAACTCCTAAACTCCAAAACTCCGAAACTCCAAAACTCCGAAACTCCGAAACTCCAAAACTCCGAAACTCCAAAACTCCAAAACTCCAAAACTCCAAAACTCCGAAACTCCAAAACTCCAAAACTCCGAAACTCCAAAATCGAAAACTCCAAAACTCCAAAACTCCGAAACTCCAAAACTCCGAAACTCCAAAACTCCAAAACTCCGAAACTCCGAAACTCCAAAACTCCAAAACTCCGAAACTCCAAAACTCCAAAACAGCAAAACTCGAAAACTGCAAAACTCCGAAACTCCAAAACTCCAAAACTCCGAAACTCCGAAACTCCGAAACTCCGAAACTCCGAAACTCCGAAACTCCGAAACTCCAAAACTCCGAAACTCCAAAACTCCAAAACTCCGAAACTCCGAAACTCCAAAACTCCAAAACTCCGAAACTCCAAAACTCCAAAACTCCAAAACTGCAAAACTCCAAAACTGCAAAACTCCGAAACTCCAAAACTCCAAAACTCCGAAACTCCGAAACTCCGAAACTCCGAAACTCCAAAACTCCAAAACTCCAAAACTCCGAAACTCCGAAACTCCGAAACTCCAAAACTCCGAAACTCCAAAACTCCAAAACTCCAAAACTCCGAAACTCCAAAACTCCAAAACTCCAATACTCC
Source organism: Amblyomma mixtum (assembly GCF_055824585.1). Classification (NCBI taxonomy): domain Eukaryota; kingdom Metazoa; phylum Arthropoda; class Arachnida; order Ixodida; family Ixodidae; genus Amblyomma; species Amblyomma mixtum. The sequence continues at coordinate 3,056,375 of NW_028317651.1, read as the reverse complement.
GAAACTCCAAAACTCCGAAACTCCGAAACTCCAAAACTCCAAAACTCCGAAACTCCAAAACTCCGAAACTCCGAAACTCCAAAACTCCGAACCTCCAAAACTCCAAAACTCCGAAACTCCAAAACTCCAAAACTCCAAAACTCCAAAACTCCGAAACTCCAAAATCCAAAACTCCAAAACTCCAAAACTCCGAAACTCGGAAACTCCAAAACTCCAAAACTCCGAAACTCCATAACTCCAAAACTCCGAAACTCCAAAACTCCAAAACTCCAAAACTCCGAAACTCCGAAACTCCGAAACTCCAAAACTCCAAAACTCCAAAACTCCAAAACTCCGAAACTCCGAAACTCCAAAACTCCAAAACTCCAAAACTCCAAAACTCCGAAACTCCGAAACTCCAAAACTCCAAAACTCTAGAACTCCGAAACTCCAAAACTCCAAAACTCCAAAACTCCAAAACTGCAAAACTCCAAAACTCCGAAACTCCAAAACTCCAAAACTCCAAAACTCCAAAACTCCGAAACTCCAAAACTCCAGAACTCCAAAACTCCAAAACTGCAAAACTCCAAAACTCCAAAACTCCGAAACTCCGAAACTCCGAAACTCCGAAACTCCAAAACTCCGAAACTCCGAAACTCCAAAACTCCAAAACTCCAAAACTCCGAAACTCCGAAACTCCAAAACTCAAAAACTCCGAAACTGCAAAACTCCAAAACTGCAAAACTCCGAAACTCCAAAACTCCAAAACTCCAAAACTCCGAAACTCCGAAACTCCAAAACTCCGAAACTCCGAAACTCCGAAACTCCAAAACTCCAAAACTCCAAAACTCCGAAACTCCTAAAACTCCGATACTCCGAAACTCCAAAACTCCAAATCTCCAAAACTCCGAAACTCCGAAACTCCGAAACTCCAAAACACCAAAACTCCAAAACTCCGAAACTCCGAAACTCCAAAACTCCAAAACTCCGAAACTCCGAAACTCCGAAACTCCAAAACTCCAAAACTCCAAAACTCCGAAACTCCAAAACTCCAAAACTCCAAAACTCCAAAACTCCAAAACTCCGAAACTCCGAAACTCCAAAACTCCAAAACTCCAAAACTCCGAAACTCCAAAACTCCGAAACTCCAAAACTCCAAAACTCCAAAACTCCAAAACTCCAAAACTCCAAAACTCCGAAACTCCAAAACTCCAAAACTCCAAAACTCCAAAACTGCAAAACTCCAAAACTCCAAAACTCCGAAACTCCTAAACTCCAAAACTCCAAAACTCCAAAACTCCGAAACTCCAAAACTCCAAAACTCCAAAACTGCAAAACTCCAAAACTCCGAAACTCCAAAACTCCAAAACACCAAAACTCCAAAACTCCGAAACTCCGAAACTCCAAAACTCCAAAACTCTAGAACTCCGAAACTCCAAAACTCCAAAACTGCAAAACTCCGAAACTCCAAAACTCCAAAACTCCAAAACTCCGAAACTCCGAAACTCCGAAACTCCGAAACTCCAAAACACCAAAACTCCAAAACTCCGAAACTCCGAAACTCCAAAACTCCAAAACTCCGAAACTCCGAAACTCCGAAACTCCGAAACTCCAAAACTCCAAAACTCCAAAACTCCGAAACTCCAAAACTCCAAAACTCCGAAACTCCAAAACTCCAAAACTCCAAAACTGCAAAACTCCAAAACTCCAAAACTCCGAAACTCCGAAACTCCGAAACTCCAAAACTCCGAAACTCCGAAACTCCAAAACTCCAAAACTCCGAAACTCCGAAACTCCAAAACTCCAAAACTCCGAAACTGCAAAACTCCAAAACTGCAAAACTCCGAAACTCCAAAACTCCAAAACTCCGAAACTCCGAAACTCCGAAACTCCAAAACTCCAAAACTCCGAAACTCCGAAACTCCAAAACTCCAAAACTCCAAAACTCCGAAACTCCTAAAACTCCGATACTCCGAAACTCCAAAACTCCAAAACTCCAAAACTCCGAAACTCCGAAACTCCGAAACTCCGAAACTCCAAAACACCAAAACTCCAAAACTCCGAAACTCCGAAACTCCAAAACTCCAAAACTCCGAAACTCCGAAACTCCGAAACTCCGAAACTCCAAAACTCCAAAACTCCAAAACTCCGAAACTCCTAAAACTCCGATACTCCGAAACTCCGAAACTCCGAAACTCCGAAACTCCGAAACTCCAAAACACCAAAACTCCAAAACTCCGAAACTCCGAAACTCCAAAACTCCAAAACTCCGAAACTCCGAAACTCCGAAACTCCAAAACTCCAAAACTCCAAAACTCCGAAACTCCAAAACTCCAAAACTCCAAAACTCCGAAACTCCGAAACTCCAAAACTCCAAAACTCCAAAACTCCGAAACTCCAAAACTCCGAAACTCCAAAACTCCAAAACTCCAAAACTCCAAAACTCCAAAACTCCAAAACTCCGAAACTCCTAAAACTCCGATACTCCGAAACTCCAAAACTCCAAATCTCCAAAACTCCGAAACTCCGAAACTCCGAAACTCCAAAACACCAAAACTCCAAAACTCCGAAACTCCGAAACTCCAAAACTCCAAAACTCCGAAACTCCGAAACTCCGAAACTCCAAAACTCCAAAACTCCAAAACTCCGAAACTCCAAAACTCCAAAACTCCAAAACTCCAAAACTCCAAAACTCCGAAACTCCGAAACTCCAAAACTCCAAAACTCCAAAACTCCGAAACTCCAAAACTCCGAAACTCCAAAACTCCAAAACTCCAAAACTCCAAAACTCCAAAACTCCAAAACTCCGAAACTCCAAAACTCCAAAACTCCAAAACTCCAAAACTGCAAAACTCCAAAACTCCAAAACTCCGAAACTCCTAAACTCCAAAACTCCAAAACTCCAAAACTCCGAAACTCCAAAACTCCAAAACTCCAAAACTGCAAAACTCCAAAACTCCGAAACTCCAAAACTCCAAAACACCAAAACTCCAAAACTCCGAAACTCCGAAACTCCAAAACTCCAAAACTCTAGAACTCCGAAACTCCAAAACTCCAAAACTGCAAAACTCCGAAACTCCAAAACTCCAAAACTCCAAAACTCCGAAACTCCGAAACTCCGAAACTCCGAAACTCCAAAACACCAAAACTCCAAAACTCCGAAACTCCGAAACTCCAAAACTCCAAAACTCCGAAACTCCGAAACTCCGAAACTCCGAAACTCCAAAACTCCAAAACTCCAAAACTCCGAAACTCCAAAACTCCAAAACTCCGAAACTCCAAAACTCCAAAACTCCAAAACTGCAAAACTCCAAAACTCCAAAACTCCGAAACTCCGAAACTCCGAAACTCCAAAACTCCGAAACTCCGAAACTCCAAAACTCCAAAACTCCGAAACTCCGAAACTCCAAAACTCCAAAACTCCGAAACTGCAAAACTCCAAAACTGCAAAACTCCGAAACTCCAAAACTCCAAAACTCCGAAACTCCGAAACTCCGAAACTCCAAAACTCCAAAACTCCGAAACTCCGAAACTCCAAAACTCCAAAACTCCAAAACTCCGAAACTCCTAAAACTCCGATACTCCGAAACTCCAAAACTCCAAAACTCCAAAACTCCGAAACTCCGAAACTCCGAAACTCCGAAACTCCAAAACACCAAAACTCCAAAACTCCGAAACTCCGAAACTCCAAAACTCCAAAACTCCGAAACTCCGAAACTCCGAAACTCCGAAACTCCAAAACTCCAAAACTCCAAAACTCCGAAACTCCTAAAACTCCGATACTCCGAAACTCCGAAACTCCGAAACTCCGAAACTCCAAAACACCAAAACTCCAAAACTCCGAAACTCCGAAACTCCAAAACTCCAAAACTCCGAAACTCCGAAACTCCGAAACTCCAAAACTCCAAAACTACAAAACTCCGAAACTCCAAAACTCCAAAACTCCAAAACTCCGAAACTCCGAAACTCCAAAACTCCAAAACTCCAAAACTCCGAAACTCCAAAACTCCGAAACTCCAAAACTCCAAAACTCCAAAACTCCAAAACTCCGAAACTCCTAAACTCCAAAACTCCAAAACTCCAAAACTCCGAAACTCCAAAACTCCAAAACTCCAAAACTGCAAAACTCCAAAACTCCGAAACTCCAAAACTCCAAAACACCAAAACTCCAAAACTCCGAAACTCCGAAACTCCAAAACTCCAAAACTCTAGAACTCCGAAACTCCAAAACTCCAAAACTGCAAAACTCCGAAACTCCAAAACTCCAAAACTCCAAAACTCCGAAACTCCGAAACTCCGAAACTCCGAAACTCCAAAACACCAAAACTCCAAAACTCCGAAACTCCGAAACTCCAAAACTCCAAAACTCCGAAACTCCGAAACTCCGAAACTCCGAAACTCCAAAACTCCAAAACTCCAAAACTCCGAAACTCCAAAACTCCAAAACTCCGAAACTCCAAAACTCCAAAACTCCAAAACTGCAAAACTCCAAAACTCCAAAACTCCGAAACTCCGAAACTCCGAAACTCCAAAACTCCGAAACTCCGAAACTCCAAAACTCCAAAACTCCGAAACTCCGAAACTCCAAAACTCCAAAACTCCGAAACTGCAAAACTCCAAAACTGCAAAACTCCGAAACTCCAAAACTCCAAAACTCCAAAACTCCGAAACTCCGAAACTCCGAAACTCCAAAACTCCAAAACTCCGAAACTCCGAAACTCCAAAACTCCAAAACTCCAAAACTCCGAAACTCCTAAAACTCCGATACTCCGAAACTCCAAAACTCCAAAACTCCAAAACTCCGAAACTCCGAAACTCCGAAACTCCGAAACTCCAAAACACCAAAACTCCAAAACTCCGAAACTCCGAAACTCCAAAACTCCGAAACTCCAAAACTCCAAAACTCCGAAACTCCAAAACTCCAAAACTCCAAAACTCCGAAACTCCGAAACTCCAAAACTCCAAAACTCCGAAACTCCAAAACTCCGAAACTCCAAAACTCCAAAACTCCAAAACTCCAAAACTCCTAAACTCCAAAACTCCGAAACTCCAAAACTCCGAAACTCCGAAACTCCAAAACTCCGAAACTCCAAAACTCCAAAACTCCAAAACTCCAAAACTCCGAAACTCCAAAACTCCAAAACTCCGAAACTCCAAAATCGAAAACTCCAAAACTCCAAAACTCCGAAACTCCAAAACTCCGAAACTCCAAAACTCCAAAACTCCGAAACTCCGAAACTCCAAAACTCCAAAACTCCGAAACTCCAAAACTCCAAAACAGCAAAACTCGAAAACTGCAAAACTCCGAAACTCCAAAACTCCAAAACTCCGAAACTCCGAAACTCCGAAACTCCGAAACTCCGAAACTCCGAAACTCCGAAACTCCAAAACTCCAAAACTCCAAAACTCCAAAACTCCGAAACTCCAAAACTCCAAAACTCCAAAACTCCGAAACTCCGAAACTCCGAAACTCCAAAACTCCAAAACTCCAAAACTCCGAAACTCCGAAACTCCAAAACTCCAAAACTCCGAAACTCCGAAACTCCGAAACTCCGAAACTCCAAAACTCCAAAACTCCAAAACTCCGAAACTCCAAAACTCCAAAACTCCAAAACTCCGAAACTCCAAAACTCCGAAACTCCAAAACTCCAAAACTCCAAAACTCCAAAACTCCGAAACTCCAAAACTCCGAAACTCCAAAACTCCAAAACTCCGAAACTCCGAAACTCCAAAACTCCAAAACTCCGAAACTCCAAAACTCCAAAACTCCAAAACTGCAAAACTCCAAAACTGCAAAACTCCGAAACTCCAAAACTCCAAAACTCCGAAACTCCGAAACTCCGAAACTCCGAAACTCCAAAACTCCAAAACTCCAAAACTCCGAAACTCCGAAACTCCGAAACTCCAAAACTCCGAAACTCCAAAACTCCAAAACTCCAAAACTCCGAAACTCCAAAACTCCAAAACTCCAATACTCCGAAACTCCAAAACTCCGAAACTCCGAAACTCCAAAACTCCAAAACTCCGAAACTCCAAAACTCCGAAACTCCGAAACTCCAAAACTCCGAACCTCCAAAACTCCAAAACTCCAAAACTCCGAAACTCCAAATCTCCAAAACTCCAAAACTCCAAAACTCCGAAACTCCAAAATCCAAAACTCCAAAACTCCAAAACTCCAAAACTCCGAAACTCGGAAACTCCAAAACTCCAAAACTCCGAAACTCCATAACTCCAAAACTCCGAAACTCCAAAACTCCAAAACTCCAAAACTCCGAAACTCCGAAACTCCGAAACTCCAAAACTCCAAAACTCCAAAACTCCAAAACTCCGAAACTCCGAAACTCCAAAACTCCAAAACTCCAAAACTCCAAAACTCCGAAACTCCGAAACTCCAAAACTCCAAAACTCTAGAACTCCGAAACTCCAAAACTCCAAAACTCCAAAACTCCAAAACTGCAAAACTCCATAACTCCGAAACTCCAAAACTCCAAAACTCCAAAACTCCAAAACTCCGAAACTCCAAAACTCCAGAACTCCAAAACTCCAAAACTGCAAAACTCCAAAACTCCAAAACTCCGAAACTCCGAAACTCCGAAACTCCGAAACTCCAAAACTCCGAAACTCCGAAACTCCAAAACTCCAAAACTCCGAAACTCCGAAACTCCAAAACTCCAAAACTCCGAAACTGCAAAACTCCAAAACTGCAAAACTCCGAAACTCCAAAACTCCAAAACTCCAAAACTCCGAAACTCCGAAACTCCAAAACTCCGAAACTCCGAAACTCCGAAACTCCAAAACTCCAAAACTCCAAAACTCCGAAACTCCTAAAACTCCGATACTCCGAAACTCCAAAACTCCAAATCTCCAAAACTCCGAAACTCCGAAACTCCGAAACTCCAAAACACCAAAACTCCAAAACTCCGAAACTCCGAAACTCCAAAACTCCAAAACTCCGAAACTCCGAAACTCCGAAACTCCAAAACTCCAAAACTCCAAAACTCCGAAACTCCAAAACTCCAAAACTCCAAAACTCCAAAACTCCAAAACTCCGAAACTCCGAAACTCCAAAACTCCAAAACTCCAAAACTCCGAAACTCCAAAACTCCGAAACTCCAAAACTCCAAAACTCCAAAACTCCAAAACTCCAAAACTCCAAAACTCCGAAACTCCAAAACTCCAAAACTCCAAAACTCCAAAACTGCAAAACTCCAAAACTCCAAAACTCCGAAACTCCTAAACTCCAAAACTCCAAAACTCCGAAACTCCAAAACTCCAAAACTCCAAAACTCCAAAACTGCAAAACTCCAAAACTCCGAAACTCCAAAACTCCAAAACACCAAAACTCCAAAACTCCGAAACTCCGAAACTCCAAAACTCCAAAACTCTAGAACTCCGAAACTCCAAAACTCCAAAACTGCAAAACTCCGAAACTCCAAAACTCCAAAACTCCAAAACTCCGAAACTCCGAAACTCCGAAACTCCGAAACTCCAAAACACCAAAACTCCAAAACTCCGAAACTCCGAAACTCCAAAACTCCAAAACTCCGAAACTCCGAAACTCCGAAACTCCGAAACTCCAAAACTCCAAAACTCCAAAACTCCGAAACTCCAAAACTCCAAAACTCCGAAACTCCAAAACTCCAAAACTCCAAAACTGCAAAACTCCAAAACTCCAAAACTCCGAAACTCCGAAACTCCGAAACTCCAAAACTCCGAAACTCCGAAACTCCAAAACTCCAAAACTCCGAAACTCCGAAACTCCAAAACTCCAAAACTCCGAAACTGCAAAACTCCAAAACTGCAAAACTCCGAAACTCCAAAACTCCAAAACTCCAAAACTCCGAAACTCCGAAACTCCGAAACTCCAAAACTCCGAAACTCCGAAACTCCGAAACTCCAAAACTCCAAAACTCCAAAACTCCGAAACTCCTAAAACTCCGATACTCCGAAACTCCAAAACTCCAAAACTCCAAAACTCCGAAACTCCGAAACTCCGAAACTCCGAAACTCCAAAACACCAAAACTCCAAAACTCCGAAACTCCGAAACTCCAAAACTCCAAAACTCCGAAACTCCGAAACTCCGAAACTCCGAAACTCCAAAACTCCAAAACTCCAAAACTCCGAAACTCCTAAAACTCCGATACTCCGAAACTCCGAAACCCCGAAACTCCGAAACTCCAAAACACCAAAACTCCAAAACTCCGAAACTCCGAAACTCCAAAACTCCAAAACTCCGAAACTCCGAAACTCCGAAACTCCAAAACTCCAAAACTCCAAAACTCCGAAACTCCAAAACTCCAAAACTCCAAAACTCCGAAACTCCGAAACTCCAAAACTCCAAAACTCCAAAACTCCGAAACTCCAAAACTCCGAAACTCCAAAACTCCAAAACTCCAAAACTCCAAAACTCCAAAACTCCAAAACTCCGAAACTCCAAAACTCCAAAACTCCAAAACTCCAAAACTCCAAAACTCCAAAACTCCGAAACTCCAAAACTCCAAAACTCCGAAACTCCGAAACTCCAAAACTCCGAAACTCCGAAACTCCAAAACTCCGAACCTCCAAAACTCCAAAACTCCGAAACTCCAAAACTCCAAAACTCCAAAACTCCAAAACTCCGAAACTCCAAAATCCAAAACTCCAAAACTCCAAAACTCCGAAACTCGGAAACTCCAAAACTCCAAAACTCCGAAACTCCATAACTCCAAAACTCCGAAACTCCGAAACTCCAAAACTCCAAAACTCCAAAACTCCGAAACTCCGAAACTCCGAAACTCCAAAACTCCGAAACTCCGAAACTCCGAAACTCCAAAACTCCGAAACTCCAAAACTCCGAAACTCCGAAACTCCAAAACTCCGAAACTCCAAAACTCCGAAACTCCGAAACTCCGAAACTCCAAAACTCCAAAACTCCGAAACTCCAAAACTCCGAAACTCCAAAACTCCAAAACTCCAAAACTCCAAAACTCCGAAACTCCAAAACTCCGAAACTCCAAAACTCCAAAACTCCGAAACTCCGAAACTCCAAAACTCCAAAACTCCGAAACTCCAAAACTCCAAAACTCCAAAACTGCAAAACTCCAAAACTGCAAAACTCCGAAACTCCAAAACTCCGAAACTCCGAAACTCCGAAACTCCGAAACTCCAAAACTCCAAAACTCCAAAACTCCGAAACTCGGAAACTCCGAAACTCCGAAACTCCAAAACTCCAAAACTCCAAAACTCCGAAACTCGGAAACTCCAAAACTCCAAAATCCAAAACTCCAAAACTCCAAAACTCCGAAACTCGGAAACTCCAAAACTCCGAAACTCCATAACTCCAAAACTCCGAAACTCCAAAACTCCAAAACTCCAAAACTCCGAAACTCCGAAACTCCGAAACTCCAAAACTCCAAAACTCCAAAACTCCAAAACTCCGAAACTCCGAAACTCCAAAACTCCAAAACTCTAGAACTCCGAAACTCCAAAACTCCAAAACTCCAAAACTCCAAAACTGCAAAACTCCAAAACTCCAAAACTCCGAAACTCCAAAACTCCGAAACTCCAAAACTCCGAAACTCCAAAACTCCAAAACTCCAAAACTCCAAAACTCCAAAACTCCAAAACAGCAAAACTCGAAAACTGCAAAACTCCGAAACTCCGAAACTCCAAAACTCCGAAACTCCGAAACTCCGAAACTCCGAAACTCCGAAACTCCGAAACTCCGAAACTCCAAAACTCCAAAACTCCAAAACTCCAAAACTCCGAAACTCCAAAACTCCAAAACTCCAAAACTCCGAAACTCCGAAACTCCGAAACTCCAAAACTCCAAAACTCCAAAACTCCGAAACTCCGAAACTCCAAAACTCCAAAACTCCGAAACTCCGAAACTCCGAAACTCCGAAACTCCAAAACTCCAAAACTCCAAAACTCCGAAACTCCAAAACTCCAAAACTCCAAAACTCCGAAACTCCAAAACTCCGAAACTCCAAAACTCCAAAACTCCAAAACTCCAAAACTCCGAAACTCCAAAACTCCGAAACTCCAAAACTCCAAAACTCCGAAACTCCGAAACTCCAAAACTCCAAAACTCCGAAACTCCAAAACTCCAAAACTCCAAAACTGCAAAACTCCAAAACTGCAAAACTCCGAAACTCCAAAACTCCAAAACTCCGAAACTCCGAAACTCCGAAACTCCGAAACTCCAAAACTCCAAAACTCCAAAACTCCGAAACTCCGAAACTCCGAAACTCCAAAACTCCGAAACTCCAAAACTCCAAAACTCCAAAACTCCGAAACTCCAAAACTCCAAAACTCCAATACTCCGAAACTCCAAAACTCCGAAACTCCGAAACTCCAAAACTCCAAAACTCCGAAACTCCAAAACTCCGAAACTCCGAAACTCCAAAACTCCGAACCTCCAAAACTCCAAAACTCCGAAACTCCAAAACTCCAAAACTCCAAAACTCCAAAACTCCGAAACTCCAAAATCCAAAACTCCAAAACTCCAAAACTCCGAAACTCGGAAACTCCAAAACTCCAAAACTCCGAAACTCCATAACTCCAAAACTCCGAAACTCCAAAACTCCAAAACTCCAAAACTCCGAAACTCCGAAACTCCGAAACTCCAAAACTCCAAAACTCCAAAACTCCAAAACTCCGAAACTCCGAAACTCCAAAACTCCAAAACTCCAAAACTCCAAAACTCCGAAACTCCGAAACTCCAAAACTCCAAAACTCTAGAACTCCGAAACTCCAAAACTCCAAAACTCCAAAACTCCAAAACTGCAAAACTCCAAAACTCCGAAACTCCAAAACTCCAAAACTCCAAAACTCCAAAACTCCGAAACTCCAAAACTCCAGAACTCCAAAACTCCAAAACTGCAAAACTCCAAAACTCCAAAACTCCGAAACTCCGAAACTCCGAAACTCCGAAACTCCAAAACTCCGAAACTCCGAAACTCCAAAACTCCAAAACTCCAAAACTCCGAAACTCCGAAACTCCAAAACTCAAAAACTCCGAAACTGCAAAACTCCAAAACTGCAAAACTCCGAAACTCCAAAACTCCAAAACTCCAAAACTCCGAAACTCCGAAACTCCAAAACTCCGAAACTCCGAAACTCCGAAACTCCAAAACTCCAAAACTCCAAAACTCCGAAACTCCTAAAACTCCGATACTCCGAAACTCCAAAACTCCAAATCTCCAAAACTCCGAAACTCCGAAACTCCGAAACTCCAAAACACCAAAACTCCAAAACTCCGAAACTCCGAAACTCCAAAACTCCAAAACTCCGAAACTCCGAAACTCCGAAACTCCAAAACTCCAAAACTCCAAAACTCCGAAACTCCAAAACTCCAAAACTCCAAAACTCCAAAACTCCAAAACTCCGAAACTCCGAAACTCCAAAACTCCAAAACTCCAAAACTCCGAAACTCCAAAACTCCGAAACTCCAAAACTCCAAAACTCCAAAACTCCAAAACTCCAAAACTCCAAAACTCCGAAACTCCAAAACTCCAAAACTCCAAAACTCCAAAACTGCAAAACTCCAAAACTCCAAAACTCCGAAACTCCTAAACTCCAAAACTCCAAAACTCCAAAACTCCGAAACTCCAAAACTCCAAAACTCCAAAACTGCAAAACTCCAAAACTCCGAAACTCCAAAACTCCAAAACACCAAAACTCCAAAACTCCGAAACTCCGAAACTCCAAAACTCCAAAACTCTAGAACTCCGAAACTCCAAAACTCCAAAACTGCAAAACTCCGAAACTCCAAAACTCCAAAACTCCAAAACTCCGAAACTCCGAAACTCCGAAACTCCGAAACTCCAAAACACCAAAACTCCAAAACTCCGAAACTCCGAAACTCCAAAACTCCAAAACTCCGAAACTCCGAAACTCCGAAACTCCGAAACTCCAAAACTCCAAAACTCCAAAACTCCGAAACTCCAAAACTCCAAAACTCCGAAACTCCAAAACTCCAAAACTCCAAAACTGCAAAACTCCAAAACTCCAAAACTCCGAAACTCCGAAACTCCGAAACTCCAAAACTCCGAAACTCCGAAACTCCAAAACTCCAAAACTCCGAAACTCCGAAACTCCAAAACTCCAAAACTCCGAAACTGCAAAACTCCAAAACTGCAAAACTCCGAAACTCCAAAACTCCAAAACTCCGAAACTCCGAAACTCCGAAACTCCAAAACTCCAAAACTCCGAAACTCCGAAACTCCAAAACTCCAAAACTCCAAAACTCCGAAACTCCTAAAACTCCGATACTCCGAAACTCCAAAACTCCAAAACTCCAAAACTCCGAAACTCCGAAACTCCGAAACTCCGAAACTCCAAAACACCAAAACTCCAAAACTCCGAAACTCCGAAACTCCAAAACTCCAAAACTCCGAAACTCCGAAACTCCGAAACTCCGAAACTCCGAAACTCCAAAACTCCAAAACTCCAAAACTCCGAAACTCCTAAAACTCCGATACTCCGAAACTCCGAAACTCCGAAACTCCGAAACTCCGAAACTCCAAAACACCAAAACTCCAAAACTCCGAAACTCCGAAACTCCAAAACTCCAAAACTCCGAAACTCCGAAACTCCGAAACTCCAAAACTCCAAAACTCCAAAACTCCGAAACTCCAAAACTCCAAAACTCCAAAACTCCGAAACTCCGAAACTCCAAAACTCCAAAACTCCAAAACTCCGAAACTCCAAAACTCCGAAACTCCAAAACTCCAAAACTCCAAAACTCCAAAACTCCAAAACTCCAAAACTCCGAAACTCCTAAAACTCCGATACTCCGAAACTCCAAAACTCCAAATCTCCAAAACTCCGAAACTCCGAAACTCCGAAACTCCAAAACACCAAAACTCCAAAACTCCGAAACTCCGAAACTCCAAAACTCCAAAACTCCGAAACTCCGAAACTCCGAAACTCCAAAACTCCAAAACTCCAAAACTCCGAAACTCCAAAACTCCAAAACTCCAAAACTCCAAAACTCCAAAACTCCGAAACTCCGAAACTCCAAAACTCCAAAACTCCAAAACTCCGAAACTCCAAAACTCCGAAACTCCAAAACTCCAAAACTCCAAAACTCCAAAACTCCAAAACTCCAAAACTCCGAAACTCCAAAACTCCAAAACTCCAAAACTCCAAAACTGCAAAACTCCAAAACTCCAAAACTCCGAAACTCCTAAACTCCAAAACTCCAAAACTCCAAAACTCCGAAACTCCAAAACTCCAAAACTCCAAAACTGCAAAACTCCAAAACTCCGAAACTCCAAAACTCCAAAACACCAAAACTCCAAAACTCCGAAACTCCGAAACTCCAAAACTCCAAAACTCTAGAACTCCGAAACTCCAAAACTCCAAAACTCCAAAACTGCAAAACTCCGAAACTCCAAAACTCCAAAACTCCAAAACTCCAAAACTCCAAAACTCCAAAACTGCAAAACTCCAAAACTCCAAAACTCCAAAACTCCGAAACTCCAAAACTCCGAAACTCCAAAACTCCGAAACTCCAAAACTCCAAAACTCCAAAACTGCAAAACTCCAAAACTCCGAAACTCCAAAACTCCAAAACACCAAAACTCCAAAACTCCGAAACTCCGAAACTCCAAAACTCCAAAACTCTAGAACTCCGAAACTCCAAAACTCCAAAACTGCAAAACTCCGAAACTCCAAAACTCCAAAACTCCAAAACTCCGAAACTCCGAAACTCCGAAACTCCGAAACTCCAAAACACCAAAACTCCAAAACTCCGAAACTCCGAAACTCCAAAACTCCAAAACTCCGAAACTCCGAAACTCCGAAACTCCGAAACTCCAAAACTCCAAAACTCCAAAACTCCGAAACTCCAAAACTCCAAAACTCCGAAACTCCAAAACTCCAAAACTCCAAAACTGCAAAACTCCAAAACTCCAAAACTCCGAAACTCCGAAACTCCGAAACTCCAAAACTCCGAAACTCCGAAACTCCAAAACTCCAAAACTCCGAAACTCCGAAACTCCAAAACTCCAAAACTCCGAAACTGCAAAACTCCAAAACTGCAAAACTCCGAAACTCCAAAACTCCAAAACTCCGAAACTCCGAAACTCCGAAACTCCAAAACTCCAAAACTCCGAAACTCCGAAACTCCAAAACTCCAAAACTCCAAAACTCCGAAACTCCTAAAACTCCGATACTCCGAAACTCCAAAACTCCAAAACTCCAAAACTCCGAAACTCCGAAACTCCGAAACTCCGAAACTCCAAAACACCAAAACTCCAAAACTCCGAAACTCCGAAACTCCAAAACTCCAAAACTCCGAAACTCCGAAACTCCGAAACTCCGAAACTCCGAAACTCCAAAACTCCAAAACTCCAAAACTCCGAAACTCCTAAAACTCCGATACTCCGAAACTCCGAAACTCCGAAACTCCGAAACTCCGAAACTCCAAAACACCAAAACTCCAAAACTCCGAAACTCCGAAACTCCAAAACTCCAAAACTCCGAAACTCCGAAACTCCGAAACTCCAAAACTCCAAAACTCCAAAACTCCGAAACTCCAAAACTCCAAAACTCCAAAACTCCGAAACTCCGAAACTCCAAAACTCCAAAACTCCAAAACTCCGAAACTCCAAAACTCCGAAACTCCAAAACTCCAAAACTCCAAAACTCCAAAACTCCAAAACTCCAAAACTCCGAAACTCCTAAAACTCCGATACTCCGAAACTCCAAAACTCCAAATCTCCAAAACTCCGAAACTCCGAAACTCCGAAACTCCAAAACACCAAAACTCCAAAACTCCGAAACTCCGAAACTCCAAAACTCCAAAACTCCGAAACTCCGAAACTCCGAAACTCCAAAACTCCAAAACTCCAAAACTCCGAAACTCCAAAACTCCAAAACTCCAAAACTCCAAAACTCCAAAACTCCGAAACTCCGAAACTCCAAAACTCCAAAACTCCAAAACTCCGAAACTCCAAAACTCCGAAACTCCAAAACTCCAAAACTCCAAAACTCCAAAACTCCAAAACTCCAAAACTCCGAAACTCCAAAACTCCAAAACTCCAAAACTCCAAAACTGCAAAACTCCAAAACTCCAAAACTCCGAAACTCCTAAACTCCAAAACTCCAAAACTCCAAAACTCCGAAACTCCAAAACTCCAAAACTCCAAAACTGCAAAACTCCAAAACTCCGAAACTCCAAAACTCCAAAACACCAAAACTCCAAAACTCCGAAACTCCGAAACTCCAAAACTCCAAAACTCTAGAACTCCGAAACTCCAAAACTCCAAAACTCCAAAACTGCAAAACTCCGAAACTCCAAAACTCCAAAACTCCGAAACTCCGAAACTCCAAAACTCCAAAACTCCGAAACTCCGAAACTCCGAAACTCCAAAACTCCAAAACTCCAAAACTCCGAAACTCCTAAAACTCCGATACTCCGAAACTCCAAAACTCCAAAACTCCAAAACTCCGAAACTCCGAAACTCCGAAACTCCGAAACTCCAAAACACCAAAACTCCAAAACTCCGAAACTCCGAAACTCCAAAACTCCAAAACTCCGAAACTCCGAAACTCCGAAACTCCGAAACTCCAAAACTCCAAAACTCCAAAACTCCGAAACTCCTAAAACTCCGATACTCCGAAACTCCGAAACCCCGAAACTCCGAAACTCCAAAACACCAAAACTCCAAAACTCCGAAACTCCGAAACTCCAAAACTCCAAAACTCCGAAACTCCGAAACTCCGAAACTCCAAAACTCCAAAACTCCAAAACTCCGAAACTCCAAAACTCCAAAACTCCAAAACTCCGAAACTCCGAAACTCCAAAACTCCAAAACTCCAAAACTCCGAAACTCCAAAACTCCGAAACTCCAAAACTCCAAAACTCCAAAACTCCAAAACTCCAAAACTCCAAAACTCCGAAACTCCAAAACTCCAAAACTCCAAAACTCCAAAACTCCAAAACTCCGAAACTCCAAAACTCCAAAACTCCGAAACTCCGAAACTCCAAAACTCCGAAACTCCGAAACTCCGAAACTCCAAAACTCCGAAACTCCAAAACTCCGAAACTCCGAAACTCCAAAACTCCGAAACTCCAAAACTCCGAAACTCCGAAACTCCGAAACTCCAAAACTCCAAAACTCCGAAACTCCAAAACTCCGAAACTCCAAAACTCCAAAACTCCAAAACTCCAAAACTCCGAAACTCCAAAACTCCGAAACTCCAAAACTCCAAAACTCCGAAACTCCGAAACTCCAAAACTCCAAAACTCCGAAACTCCAAAACTCCAAAACTCCAAAACTGCAAAACTCCAAAACTGCAAAACTCCGAAACTCCAAAACTCCGAAACTCCGAAACTCCGAAACTCCGAAACTCCGAAACTCCAAAACTCCAAAACTCCAAAACTCCGAAACTCGGAAACTCCGAAACTCCGAAACTCCAAAACTCCAAAACTCCAAAACTCCGAAACTCGGAAACTCCAAAACTCCAAAATCCAAAACTCCAAAACTCCAAAACTCCGAAACTCGGAAACTCCAAAACTCCGAAACTCCATAACTCCAAAACTCCGAAACTCCAAAACTCCAAAACTCCAAAACTCCGAAACTCCGAAACTCCGAAACTCCAAAACTCCAAAACTCCAAAACTCCAAAACTCCGAAACTCCGAAACTCCAAAACTCCAAAACTCTAGAACTCCGAAACTCCAAAACTCCAAAACTCCAAAACTCCAAAACTGCAAAACTCCAAAACTCCAAAACTCCGAAACTCCAAAACTCCGAAACTCCAAAACTCCGAAACTCCAAAACTCCAAAACTCCAAAACTCCAAAACTCCAAAACTCCAAAACAGCAAAACTCGAAAACTGCAAAACTCCGAAACTCCGAAACTCCAAAACTCCGAAACTCCGAAACTCCGAAACTCCGAAACTCCGAAACTCCGAAACTCCGAAACTCCAAAACTCCAAAACTCCAAAACTCCAAAACTCCGAAACTCCAAAACTCCAAAACTCCAAAACTCCGAAACTCCGAAACTCCGAAACTCCAAAACTCCAAAACTCCAAAACTCCGAAACTCCGAAACTCCAAAACTCCAAAACTCCGAAACTCCGAAACTCCGAAACTCCGAAACTCCAAAACTCCAAAACTCCAAAACTCCGAAACTCCAAAACTCCAAAACTCCAAAACTCCGAAACTCCAAAACTCCGAAACTCCAAAACTCCAAAACTCCAAAACTCCAAAACTCCGAAACTCCAAAACTCCGAAACTCCAAAACTCCAAAACTCCGAAACTCCGAAACTCCAAAACTCCAAAACTCCGAAACTCCAAAACTCCAAAACTCCAAAACTGCAAAACTCCAAAACTGCAAAACTCCGAAACTCCAAAACTCCAAAACTCCGAAACTCCGAAACTCCGAAACTCCGAAACTCCAAAACTCCAAAACTCCAAAACTCCGAATCTCCGAAACTCCGAAACTCCAAAACTCCGAAACTCCAAAACTCCAAAACTCCAAAACTCCGAATCTCCAAAACTCCAAAACTCCAATACTCCGAAACTCCAAAACTCCGAAACTCCGAAACTCCAAAACTCCAAAACTCCGAAACTCCAAAACTCCGAAACTCCGAAACTCCAAAACTCCGAACCTCCAAAACTCCAAAACTCCGAAACTCCAAAACTCCAAAACTCCAAAACTCCAAAACTCCGAAACTCCAAAATCCAAAACTCCAAAACTCCAAAACTCCGAAACTCGGAAACTCCAAAACTCCAAAACTCCGAAACTCCATAACTCCAAAACTCCGAAACTCCAAAACTCCAAAACTCCAAAACTCCGAAACTCCGAAACTCCGAAACTCCAAAACTCCAAAACTCCAAAACTCCAAAACTCCGAAACTCCGAAACTACAAAACTCCAAAACTCCAAAACTCCAAAACTCCGAAACTCCGAAACTCCAAAACTCCAAAACTCTAGAACTCCGAAACTCCAAAACTCCAAAACTCCAAAACTCCAAAACTGCAAAACTCCAAAACTCCGAAACTCCAAAACTCCAAAACTCCAAAACTCCAAAACTCCGAAACTCCAAAACTCCAGAACTCCAAAACTCCAAAACTGCAAAACTCCAAAACTCCAAAACTCCGAAACTCCGAAACTCCGAAACTCCGAAACTCCAAAACTCCGAAACTCCGAAACTCCAAAACTCCAAAACTCCAAAACTCCGAAACTCCGAAACTCCAAAACTCAAAAACTCCGAAACTGCAAAACTCCAAAACTGCAAAACTCCGAAACTCCAAAACTCCAAAACTCCAAAACTCCGAAACTCCGAAACTCCAAAACTCCGAAACTCCGAAACTCCGAAACTCCAAAACTCCAAAACTCCAAAACTCCGAAACTCCTAAAACTCCGATACTCCGAAACTCCAAAACTCCAAATCTCCAAAACTCCGAAACTCCGAAACTCCGAAACTCCAAAACACCAAAACTCCAAAACTCCGAAACTCCGAAACTCCAAAACTCCAAAACTCCGAAACTCCGAAACTCCGAAACTCCAAAACTCCAAAACTCCAAAACTCCGAAACTCCAAAACTCCAAAACTCCAAAACTCCAAAACTCCAAAACTCCGAAACTCCGAAACTCCAAAACTCCAAAACTCCAAAACTCCGAAACTCCAAAACTCCGAAACTCCAAAACTCCAAAACTCCAAAACTCCAAAACTCCAAAACTCCAAAACTCCGAAACTCCAAAACTCCAAAACTCCAAAACTCCAAAACTGCAAAACTCCAAAACTCCAAAACTCCGAAACTCCTAAACTCCAAAACTCCAAAACTCCAAAACTCCGAAACTCCAAAACTCCAAAACTCCAAAACTGCAAAACTCCAAAACTCCGAAACTCCAAAACTCCAAAACACCAAAACTCCAAAACTCCGAAACTCCGAAACTCCAAAACTCCAAAACTCTAGAACTCCGAAACTCCAAAACTCCAAAACTGCAAAACTCCGAAACTCCAAAACTCCAAAACTCCAAAACTCCGAAACTCCGAAACTCCGAAACTCCGAAACTCCAAAACACCAAAACTCCAAAACTCCGAAACTCCGAAACTCCAAAACTCCAAAACTCCGAAACTCCGAAACTCCGAAACTCCGAAACTCCAAAACTCCAAAACTCCAAAACTCCGAAACTCCAAAACTCCAAAACTCCGAAACTCCAAAACTCCAAAACTCCAAAACTGCAAAACTCCAAAACTCCAAAACTCCGAAACTCCGAAACTCCGAAACTCCAAAACTCCGAAACTCCGAAACTCCAAAACTCCAAAACTCCGAAACTCCGAAACTCCAAAACTCCAAAACTCCGAAACTGCAAAACTCCAAAACTGCAAAACTCCGAAACTCCAAAACTCCAAAACTCCGAAACTCCGAAACTCCGAAACTCCAAAACTCCAAAACTCCGAAACTCCGAAACTCCAAAACTCCAAAACTCCAAAACTCCGAAACTCCTAAAACTCCGATACTCCGAAACTCCAAAACTCCAAAACTCCAAAACTCCGAAACTCCGAAACTCCGAAACTCCGAAACTCCAAAACACCAAAACTCCAAAACTCCGAAACTCCGAAACTCCAAAACTCCAAAACTCCGAAACTCCGAAACTCCGAAACTCCGAAACTCCGAAACTCCAAAACTCCAAAACTCCAAAACTCCGAAACTCCTAAAACTCCGATACTCCGAAACTCCGAAACTCCGAAACTCCGAAACTCCGAAACTCCAAAACACCAAAACTCCAAAACTCCGAAACTCCGAAACTCCAAAACTCCAAAACTCCGAAACTCCGAAACTCCGAAACTCCAAAACTCCAAAACTCCAAAACTCCGAAACTCCAAAACTCCAAAACTCCAAAACTCCGAAACTCCGAAACTCCAAAACTCCAAAACTCCAAAACTCCGAAACTCCAAAACTCCGAAACTCCAAAACTCCAAAACTCCAAAACTCCAAAACTCCAAAACTCCAAAACTCCGAAACTCCTAAAACTCCGATACTCCGAAACTCCAAAACTCCAAATCTCCAAAACTCCGAAACTCCGAAACTCCGAAACTCCAAAACACCAAAACTCCAAAACTCCGAAACTCCGAAACTCCAAAACTCCAAAACTCCGAAACTCCGAAACTCCGAAACTCCAAAACTCCAAAACTCCAAAACTCCGAAACTCCAAAACTCCAAAACTCCAAAACTCCAAAACTCCAAAACTCCGAAACTCCGAAACTCCAAAACTCCAAAACTCCAAAACTCCGAAACTCCAAAACTCCGAAACTCCAAAACTCCAAAACTCCAAAACTCCAAAACTCCAAAACTCCAAAACTCCGAAACTCCAAAACTCCAAAACTCCAAAACTCCAAAACTGCAAAACTCCAAAACTCCAAAACTCCGAAACTCCTAAACTCCAAAACTCCAAAACTCCAAAACTCCGAAACTCCAAAACTCCAAAACTCCAAAACTGCAAAACTCCAAAACTCCGAAACTCCAAAACTCCAAAACACCAAAACTCCAAAACTCCGAAACTCCGAAACTCCAAAACTCCAAAACTCTAGAACTCCGAAACTCCAAAACTCCAAAACTGCAAAACTCCGAAACTCCAAAACTCCAAAACTCCAAAACTCCGAAACTCCGAAACTCCGAAACTCCGAAACTCCAAAACACCAAAACTCCAAAACTCCGAAACTCCGAAACTCCAAAACTCCAAAACTCCGAAACTCCGAAACTCCGAAACTCCGAAACTCCAAAACTCCAAAACTCCAAAACTCCGAAACTCCAAAACTCCAAAACTCCGAAACTCCAAAACTCCAAAACTCCAAAACTGCAAAACTCCAAAACTCCAAAACTCCGAAACTCCGAAACTCCGAAACTCCAAAACTCCGAAACTCCGAAACTCCAAAACTCCAAAACTCCGAAACTCCGAAACTCCAAAACTCCAAAACTCCGAAACTGCAAAACTCCAAAACTGCAAAACTCCGAAACTCCAAAACTCCAAAACTCCGAAACTCCGAAACTCCGAAACTCCAAAACTCCAAAACTCCGAAACTCCGAAACTCCAAAACTCCAAAACTCCAAAACTCCGAAACTCCTAAAACTCCGATACTCCGAAACTCCAAAACTCCAAAACTCCAAAACTCCGAAACTCCGAAACTCCGAAACTCCGAAACTCCAAAACACCAAAACTCCAAAACTCCGAAACTCCGAAACTCCAAAACTCCAAAACTCCGAAACTCCGAAACTCCGAAACTCCGAAACTCCAAAACTCCAAAACTCCAAAACTCCGAAACTCCTAAAACTCCGATACTCCGAAACTCCGAAACTCCGAAACTCCGAAACTCCGAAACTCCAAAACACCAAAACTCCAAAACTCCGAAACTCCGAAACTCCAAAACTCCAAAACTCCGAAACTCCGAAACTCCGAAACTCCAAAACTCCAAAACTCCAAAACTCCGAAACTCCAAAACTCCAAAACTCCAAAACTCCGAAACTCCGAAACTCCAAAACTCCAAAACTCCAAAACTCCGAAACTCCAAAACTCCGAAACTCCAAAACTCCAAAACTCCAAAACTCCAAAACTCCGAAACTCCTAAACTCCAAAACTCCAAAACTCCAAAACTCCGAAACTCCAAAACTCCAAAACTCCAAAACTGCAAAACTCCAAAACTCCGAAACTCCAAAACTCCAAAACACCAAAACTCCAAAACTCCGAAACTCCGAAACTCCAAAACTCCAAAACTCTAGAACTCCGAAACTCCAAAACTCCAAAACTGCAAAACTCCGAAACTCCAAAACTCCAAAACTCCAAAACTCCGAAACTCCGAAACTCCGAAACTCCGAAACTCCAAAACACCAAAACTCCAAAACTCCGAAACTCCGAAACTCCAAAACTCCAAAACTCCGAAACTCCGAAACTCCGAAACTCCGAAACTCCAAAACTCCAAAACTCCAAAACTCCGAAACTCCAAAACTCCAAAACTCCGAAACTCCAAAACTCCAAAACTCCAAAACTGCAAAACTCCAAAACTCCAAAACTCCGAAACTCCGAAACTCCGAAACTCCAAAACTCCGAAACTCCGAAACTCCAAAACTCCAAAACTCCGAAACTCCGAAACTCCAAAACTCCAAAACTCCGAAACTGCAAAACTCCAAAACTGCAAAACTCCGAAACTCCAAAACTCCAAAACTCCAAAACTCCGAAACTCCGAAACTCCGAAACTCCAAAACTCCAAAACTCCGAAACTCCGAAACTCCAAAACTCCAAAACTCCAAAACTCCGAAACTCCTAAAACTCCGATACTCCGAAACTCCAAAACTCCAAAACTCCAAAACTCCGAAACTCCGAAACTCCGAAACTCCGAAACTCCAAAACACCAAAACTCCAAAACTCCGAAACTCCGAAACTCCAAAACTCCGAAACTCCAAAACTCCAAAACTCCGAAACTCCAAAACTCCAAAACTCCAAAACTCCGAAACTCCGAAACTCCAAAACTCCAAAACTCCGAAACTCCAAAACTCCGAAACTCCAAAACTCCAAAACTCCAAAACTCCAAAACTCCTAAACTCCAAAACTCCGAAACTCCAAAACTCCGAAACTCCGAAACTCCAAAACTCCGAAACTCCAAAACTCCAAAACTCCAAAACTCCAAAACTCCGAAACTCCAAAACTCCAAAACTCCGAAACTCCAAAATCGAAAACTCCAAAACTCCAAAACTCCGAAACTCCAAAACTCCGAAACTCCAAAACTCCAAAACTCCGAAACTCCGAAACTCCAAAACTCCAAAACTCCGAAACTCCAAAACTCCAAAACAGCAAAACTCGAAAACTGCAAAACTCCGAAACTCCAAAACTCCAAAACTCCGAAACTCCGAAACTCCGAAACTCCGAAACTCCGAAACTCCGAAACTCCGAAACTCCAAAACTCCAAAACTCCAAAACTCCAAAACTCCGAAACTCCAAAACTCCAAAACTCCAAAACTCCGAAACTCCGAAACTCCGAAACTCCAAAACTCCAAAACTCCAAAACTCCGAAACTCCGAAACTCCAAAACTCCAAAACTCCGAAACTCCGAAACTCCGAAACTCCGAAACTCCAAAACTCCAAAACTCCAAAACTCCGAAACTCCAAAACTCCAAAACTCCAAAACTCCGAAACTCCAAAACTCCGAAACTCCAAAACTCCAAAACTCCAAAACTCCAAAACTCCGAAACTCCAAAACTCCGAAACTCCAAAACTCCAAAACTCCGAAACTCCGAAACTCCAAAACTCCAAAACTCCGAAACTCCAAAACTCCAAAACTCCAAAACTGCAAAACTCCAAAACTGCAAAACTCCGAAACTCCAAAACTCCAAAACTCCGAAACTCCGAAACTCCGAAACTCCGAAACTCCAAAACTCCAAAACTCCAAAACTCCGAAACTCCGAAACTCCGAAACTCCAAAACTCCGAAACTCCAAAACTCCAAAACTCCAAAACTCCGAAACTCCAAAACTCCAAAACTCCAATACTCCGAAACTCCAAAACTCCGAAACTCCGAAACTCCAAAACTCCAAAACTCCGAAACTCCAAAACTCCGAAACTCCGAAACTCCAAAACTCCGAACCTCCAAAACTCCAAAACTCCAAAACTCCGAAACTCCAAAACTCCAAAACTCCAAAACTCCAAAACTCCGAAACTCCAAAATCCAAAACTCCAAAACTCCAAAACTCCAAAACTCCGAAACTCGGAAACTCCAAAACTCCAAAACTCCAAAACTCCGAAACTCCATAACTCCAAAACTCCGAAACTCCAAAACTCCAAAACTCCAAAACTCCGAAACTCCGAAACTCCGAAACTCCAAAACTCCAAAACTCCAAAACTCCAAAACTCCGAAACTCCGAAACTCCAAAACTCCAAAACTCCAAAACTCCAAAACTCCGAAACTCCGAAACTCCAAAACTCCAAAACTCTAGAACTCCGAAACTCCAAAACTCCAAAACTCCAAAACTCCAAAACTGCAAAACTCCATAACTCCGAAACTCCAAAACTCCAAAACTCCAAAACTCCAAAACTCCGAAACTCCAAAACTCCAGAACTCCAAAACTCCAAAACTGCAAAACTCCAAAACTCCAAAACTCCGAAACTCCGAAACTCCGAAACTCCGAAACTCCAAAACTCCGAAACTCCGAAACTCCAAAACTCCAAAACTCCGAAACTCCGAAACTCCAAAACTCCAAAACTCCGAAACTGCAAAACTCCAAAACTGCAAAACTCCGAAACTCCAAAACTCCAAAACTCCAAAACTCCGAAACTCCGAAACTCCAAAACTCCGAAACTCCGAAACTCCGAAACTCCAAAACTCCAAAACTCCAAAACTCCGAAACTCCTAAAACTCCGATACTCCGAAACTCCAAAACTCCAAATCTCCAAAACTCCGAAACTCCGAAACTCCGAAACTCCAAAACACCAAAACTCCAAAACTCCGAAACTCCGAAACTCCAAAACTCCAAAACTCCGAAACTCCGAAACTCCGAAACTCCAAAACTCCAAAACTCCAAAACTCCGAAACTCCAAAACTCCAAAACTCCAAAACTCCAAAACTCCAAAACTCCGAAACTCCGAAACTCCAAAACTCCAAAACTCCAAAACTCCGAAACTCCAAAACTCCGAAACTCCAAAACTCCAAAACTCCAAAACTCCAAAACTCCAAAACTCCAAAACTCCGAAACTCCAAAACTCCAAAACTCCAAAACTCCAAAACTGCAAAACTCCAAAACTCCAAAACTCCGAAACTCCTAAACTCCAAAACTCCAAAACTCCGAAACTCCAAAACTCCAAAACTCCAAAACTGCAAAACTCCAAAACTCCGAAACTCCAAAACTCCAAAACACCAAAACTCCAAAACTCCGAAACTCCGAAACTCCAAAACTCCAAAACTCTAGAACTCCGAAACTCCAAAACTCCAAAACTGCAAAACTCCGAAACTCCAAAACTCCAAAACTCCAAAACTCCGAAACTCCGAAACTCCGAAACTCCGAAACTCCAAAACACCAAAACTCCAAAACTCCGAAACTCCGAAACTCCAAAACTCCAAAACTCCGAAACTCCGAAACTCCGAAACTCCGAAACTCCAAAACTCCAAAACACCAAAACTCCGAAACTCCAAAACTCCAAAACTCCGAAACTCCAAAACTCCAAAACTCCAAAACTGCAAAACTCCAAAACTCCAAAACTCCGAAACTCCGAAACTCCGAAACTCCAAAACTCCGAAACTCCGAAACTCCAAAACTCCAAAACTCCGAAACTCCGAAACTCCAAAACTCCAAAACTCCGAAACTGCAAAACTCCAAAACTGCAAAACTCCGAAACTCCAAAACTCCAAAACTCCAAAACTCCGAAACTCCGAAACTCCGAAACTCCAAAACTCCGAAACTCCGAAACTCCGAAACTCCAAAACTCCAAAACTCCAAAACTCCGAAACTCCTAAAACTCCGATACTCCGAAACTCCAAAACTCCAAAACTCCAAAACTCCGAAACTCCGAAACTCCGAAACTCCGAAACTCCAAAACACCAAAACTCCAAAACTCCGAAACTCCGAAACTCCAAAACTCCAAAACTCCGAAACTCCGAAACTCCGAAACTCCAAAACTCCAAAACTCCAAAACTCCGAAACTCCTAAAACTCCGATACTCCGAAACTCCGAAACCCCGAAACTCCGAAACTCCAAAACACCAAAACTCCAAAACTCCGAAACTCCGAAACTCCAAAACTCCAAAACTCCGAAACTCCGAAACTCCGAAACTCCAAAACTCCAAAACTCCAAAACTCCGAAACTCCAAAACTCCAAAACTCCAAAACTCCGAAACTCCGAAACTCCAAAACTCCAAAACTCCAAAACTCCGAAACTCCAAAACTCCGAAACTCCAAAACTCCAAAACTCCAAAACTCCAAAACTCCAAAACTCCAAAACTCCGAAACTCCAAAACTCCAAAACTCCAAAACTCCAAAACTCCAAAACTCCAAAACTCCGAAACTCCAAAACTCCAAAACTCCGAAACTCCGAAACTCCAAAACTCCGAAACTCCGAAACTCCGAAACTCCAAAACTCCGAAACTCCAAAACTCCGAAACTCCGAAACTCCAAAACTCCGAAACTCCAAAACTCCGAAACTCCGAAACTCCGAAACTCCAAAACTCCAAAACTCCGAAACTCCAAAACTCCGAAACTCCAAAACTCCAAAACTCCAAAACTCCAAAACTCCGAAACTCCAAAACTCCGAAACTCCAAAACTCCAAAACTCCGAAACTCCGAAACTCCAAAACTCCAAAACTCCGAAACTCCAAAACTCCAAAACTCCAAAACTGCAAAACTCCAAAACTGCAAAACTCCGAAACTCCAAAACTCCGAAACTCCGAAACTCCGAAACTCCGAAACTCCAAAACTCCAAAACTCCAAAACTCCGAAACTCGGAAACTCCGAAACTCCGAAACTCCAAAACTCCAAAACTCCAAAACTCCGAAACTCGGAAACTCCAAAACTCCAAAATCCAAAACTCCAAAACTCCAAAACTCCGAAACTCGGAAACTCCAAAACTCCGAAACTCCATAACTCCAAAACTCCGAAACTCCAAAACTCCAAAACTCCAAAACTCCGAAACTCCGAAACTCCGAAACTCCAAAACTCCAAAACTCCAAAACTCCAAAACTCCGAAACTCCGAAACTCCAAAACTCCAAAACTCTAGAACTCCGAAACTCCAAAACTCCAAAACTCCAAAACTCCAAAACTGCAAAACTCCAAAACTCCAAAACTCCGAAACTCCAAAACTCCGAAACTCCAAAACTCCGAAACTCCAAAACTCCAAAACTCCAAAACTCCGAAACTCCAAAACTCCAGAACTCCAAAACTCCAAAACTGCAAAACTCCAAAACTCCAAAACTCCGAAACTCCGAAACTCCGAAACTCCGAAATTCCAAAACTCCGAAACTCCGAAACTCCAAAACTCCAAAACTCCAAAACTCCGAAACTCCGAAACTCCAAAACTCCAAAACTCCGAAACTGCAAAACTCCAAAACTGCAAAACTCCGAAACTCCAAAACTCCAAAACTCCAAAACTCCGAAACTCCGAAAATCCGAAACTCCAAAACTCCGAAACTCCGAAACTCCAAAACTCCAAAACTCCAAAACTCCAAAACTCCGAAACTCCTAAAACTAAGATACTCCGAAACTCCAAAACTCCAAATCTCCAAAACTCCGAAACTCCGAAACTCCAGAACACCAAAACTCCAAAACTCCGAAACTCCGAAACTCCAAAACTCCAAAACTCCGAAACTCCGAAACTCCGAAACTCCGAAACTCCAAAACTCCAAAACTCCGAAACTCCAAAACTCCAAAACTCCAAAACTCCAAAACTCCAAAACTCCGAAACTCCGAAACTCCAAAACTCCAAAACTCCAAAACTCCGAAACTCCAAAACTCCGAAACTCCAAAACTCCAAAACTCCAAAACTCCAAAACTCCAAAACTCCGAAACTCCAAAACTCCAAAACTCCAAAACTGCAAAACTCCAAAACTCCAAAGCTCCGAAACTCCAAAACTCCAAAACTCCAAAACTCCAAAACTCCGAAACTCCAAAACTCCAAAACTCCAAAACTGCAAAACTCCAAAACTCCAAAACTCCGAAACTCCAAAACTCCAAAACACCAAAACTCCAAAACTCCGAAACTCCAAAACTCCAAAACTCTAGAACTCCGAAACTCCAAAACTCCAAAACTCCAAAACTGCAAAACTCCGAAACTCCAAAACTCCAAAACTCCGAAACTCCAAAACTCCAAAACTCCAAAACTCCGAAACTCCAAAACTCCAAAACTCCAAAACTCCAAAACTCCAAAACTGCAAAACTCCAAAATTCCAAAACTCCAAAACTCCGAAACTCCGAAACTCCAAAACTCCAAAACTCCGAAACTCCAAAACTCCGAAACTCCGAAACTCCAAAACTCCGAAACTCCAAAACTCCAAAACTCCAAAACTCCGAAACTCCAAAACTCCAAAACTCCAAAACTCCGAAACTCCAAAATCCAAAACTCCAAAACTCCAAAACTCCGAAACTCCGAAACTCCGAAACTCCGAAACTCCAAAACTCCAAAACTCCAAAACTCCGAAACTCCAAAACTCCAAAACTCCAAAACTCCAAAACTCCGAAACTCCGAAACTCCAAAACTCCAAAACTCCAAAACTCCGAAACTCCAAAACTCCGAAACTCCAAAACTCCAAAACTCCAAAACTCCAAAACTCCAAAACTCCAAAACTCCAAAACTCCAAAACTCCAAAACTCCAAAACTCCAAAACTCCGAAACTCCAAAACTCCAAAACTCCAAAACTCCAAAACTGCAAAACTCCAAAACTCCAAAACTCCGAAACTCCTAAACTCCAAAACTCCAAAACTCCAAAACTCCGAAACTCCAAAACTCCAAAACTCCAAAACTGCAAAACTCCAAAACTCCGAAACTCCAAAACTCCAAAACACCAAAACTCCAAAACTCCGAAACTCCGAAACTCCAAAACTCCAAAACTCTAGAACTCCGAAACTCCAAAACTCCAAAACTGCAAAACTCCGAAACTCCAAAACTCCAAAACTCCAAAACTCCGAAACTCCGAAACTCCGAAACTCCGAAACTCCAAAACACCAAAACTCCAAAACTCCGAAACTCCGAAACTCCAAAACTCCAAAACTCCGAAACTCCGAAACTCCGAAACTCCGAAACTCCAAAACTCCAAAACTCCAAAACTCCGAAACTCCAAAACTCCAAAACTCCGAAACTCCAAAACTCCAAAACTCCAAAACTGCAAAACTCCAAAACTCCAAAACTCCGAAACTCCGAAACTCCGAAACTCCAAAACTCCGAAACTCCGAAACTCCAAAACTCCAAAACTCCGAAACTCCGAAACTCCAAAACTCCAAAACTCCGAAACTGCAAAACTCCAAAACTGCAAAACTCCGAAACTCCAAAACTCCAAAACTCCAAAACTCCGAAACTCCGAAACTCCGAAACTCCAAAACTCCAAAACTCCGAAACTCCGAAACTCCAAAACTCCAAAACTCCAAAACTCCGAAACTCCTAAAACTCCGATACTCCGAAACTCCAAAACTCCAAAACTCCAAAACTCCGAAACTCCGAAACTCCGAAACTCCGAAACTCCAAAACACCAAAACTCCAAAACTCCGAAACTCCGAAACTCCAAAACTCCAAAACTCCGAAACTCCGAAACTCCGAAACTCCGAAACTCCAAAACTCCAAAACTCCAAAACTCCGAAACTCCTAAAACTCCGATACTCCGAAACTCCGAAACTCCGAAACTCCGAAACTCCGAAACTCCGAAACTCCAAAACACCAAAACTCCAAAACTCCGAAACTCCGAAACTCCAAAACTCCAAAACTCCGAAACTCCGAAACTCCGAAACTCCAAAACTCCAAAACTCCAAAACTCCGAAACTCCAAAACTCCAAAACTCCAAAACTCCGAAACTCCGAAACTCCAAAACTCCAAAACTCCAAAACTCCGAAACTCCAAAACTCCGAAACTCCAAAACTCCAAAACTCCAAAACTCCAAAACTCCAAAACTCCAAAACTCCGAAACTCCAAAACTCCAAAACTCCAAAACTCCAAAACTCCAAAACTCCAAAACTCCAAAACTCCGAAACTCCAAAACTCCAAAACTCCGAAACTCCGAAACTCCAAAACTCCGAAACTCCGAAACTCCGAAACTCCAAAACTCCGAAACTCCAAAACTCCGAAACTCCGAAACTCCAAAACTCCGAAACTCCAAAACTCCGAAACTCCGAAACTCCGAAACTCCAAAACTCCAAAACTCCGAAACTCCAAAACTCCGAAACTCCAAAACTCCAAAACTCCAAAACTCCAAAACTCCGAAACTCCAAAACTCCGAAACTCCAAAACTCCAAAACTCCGAAACTCCGAAACTCCAAAACTCCAAAACTCCGAAACTCCAAAACTCCAAAACTCCAAAACTGCAAAACTCCAAAACTGCAAAACTCCGAAACTCCAAAACTCCGAAACTCCGAAACTCCGAAACTCCGAAACTCCAAAACTCCAAAACTCCAAAACTCCGAAACTCGGAAACTCCGAAACTCCGAAACTCCAAAACTCCAAAACTCCAAAACTCCGAAACTCGGAAACTCCAAAACTCCAAAATCCAAAACTCCAAAACTCCAAAACTCCGAAACTCGGAAACTCCAAAACTCCAAAACTCCGAAACTCCATAACTCCAAAACTCCGAAACTCCAAAACTCCAAAACTCCAAAACTCCGAAACTCCGAAACTCCGAAACTCCAAAACTCCAAAACTCCAAAACTCCAAAACTCCGAAACTCCGAAACTCCAAAACTCCAAAACTCTAGAACTCCGAAACTCCAAAACTCCAAAACTCCAAAACTCCAAAACTGCAAAACTCCAAAACTCCAAAACTCCAAAACTCCGAAACTCCAAAACTCCGAAACTCCAAAACTCCGAAACTCCAAAACTCCGAAACTCCAAAACTCCAAAACTCCAAAACTCCGAAACTCCGAAACTCCGAAACTCCGAAACTCCAAAACTCCGAAACTCCGAAACTCCAAAACTCCAAAACTCCGAAACTCCGAAACTCCAAAACTCCAAAACTCCGAAACTGCAAAACTCCAAAACTGCAAAACTCCGAAACTCCAAAACTCCAAAACTCCAAAACTCCGAAACTCCGAAAATCCGAAACTCCAAAACTCCGAAACTCCGAAACTCCAAAACTCCAAAACTCCAAAACTCCAAAACTCCGAAACTCCTAAAACTAAGATACTCCGAAACTCCAAAACTCCAAATCTCCAAAACTCCGAAACTCCGAAACTCCAGAACACCAAAACTCCAAAACTCCGAAACTCCGAAACTCCAAAACTCCAAAACTCCGAAACTCCGAAACTCCGAAACTCCGAAACTCCAAAACTCCAAAACTCCGAAACTCCAAAACTCCAAAACTCCGAAACTCCGAAACTCCGAAACTCCGAAACTCCAAAACACCAAAACTCCAAAACTCCGAAACTCCGAAACTCCAAAACTCCAAAACTCCGAAACTCCGAAACTCCGAAACTCCGAAACTCCAAAACTCCAAAACTCCAAAACTCCGAAACTCCTAAAACTCCGATACTCCGAAACTCCGAAACTCCGAAACTCCGAAACTCCGAAACTCCGAAACTCCAAAACACCAAAACTCCAAAACTCCGAAACTCCGAAACTCCAAAACTCCAAAACTCCGAAACTCCGAAACTCCGAAACTCCAAAACTCCAAAACTCCAAAACTCCGAAACTCCAAAACTCCAAAACTCCAAAACTCCGAAACTCCGAAACTCCAAAACTCCAAAACTCCAAAACTCCGAAACTCCAAAACTCCGAAACTCCAAAACTCCAAAACTCCAAAACTCCAAAACTCCAAAACTCCAAAACTCCGAAACTCCAAAACTCCAAAACTCCAAAACTCCAAAACTCCAAAACTCCAAAACTCCAAAACTCCGAAACTCCAAAACTCCAAAACTCCGAAACTCCGAAACTCCAAAACTCCGAAACTCCGAAACTCCGAAACTCCAAAACTCCGAAACTCCAAAACTCCGAAACTCCGAAACTCCAAAACTCCGAAACTCCAAAACTCCGAAACTCCGAAACTCCGAAACTCCAAAACTCCAAAACTCCGAAACTCCAAAACTCCGAAACTCCAAAACTCCAAAACTCCAAAACTCCGAAACTCCAAAACTCCGAAACTCCAAAACTCCAAAACTCCGAAACTCCGAAACTCCAAAACTCCAAAACTCCGAAACTCCAAAACTCCAAAACTCCAAAACTGCAAAACTCCAAAACTGCAAAACTCCGAAACTCCAAAACTCCGAAACTCCGAAACTCCCGAAACTCCGAAACTCCAAAACTCCAAAACTCCAAAACTCCGAAACTCGGAAACTCCGAAACTCCGAAACTCCAAAACTCCAAAACTCCAAAACTCCGAAACTCGGAAACTCCAAAACTCCAAAATCCAAAACTCCAAAACTCCAAAACTCCGAAACTCGGAAACTCCAAAACTCCAAAACTCCGAAACTCCATAACTCCAAAACTCCGAAACTCCAAAACTCCAAAACTCCAAAACTCCGAAACTCCGAAACTCCGAAACTCCAAAACTCCAAAACTCCAAAACTCCAAAACTCCGAAACTCCGAAACTCCAAAACTCCAAAACTCTAGAACTCCGAAACTCCAAAACTCCAAAACTCCAAAACTCCAAAACTGCAAAACTCCAAAACTCCAAAACTCCAAAACTCCGAAACTCCAAAACTCCGAAACTCCAAAACTCCGAAACTCCAAAACTCCAAAACTCCAAAACTCCAAAACTCCGAAACTCCAAAACTCCAGAACTCCAAAACTCCAAAACTGCAAAACTCCAAAACTCCAAAACTCCGAAACTCCGAAACTCCGAAACTCCGAAACTCCAAAACTCCGAAACTCCGAAACTCCAAAACTCCAAAACTCCAAAACTCCGAAACTCCGAAACTCCAAAACTCCAAAACTCCGAAACTGCAAAACTCCAAAACTGCAAAACTCCGAAACTCCAAAACTCCAAAACTCCAAAACTCCGAAACTCCGAAAATCCGAAACTCCAAAACTCCGAAACTCCGAAACTCCAAAACTCCAAAACTCCAAAACTCCAAAACTCCGAAACTCCTAAAACTAAGATACTCCGAAACTCCAAAACTCCAAATCTCCAAAACTCCGAAACTCCGAAACTCCAGAACACCAAAACTCCAAAACTCCGAAACTCCGAAACTCCAAAACTCCAAAACTCCGAAACTCCGAAACTCCGAAACTCCAAAACTCCAAAACTCCGAAACTCCAAAACTCCAAAACTCCAAAACTCCAAAACTCCGAAACTCCGAAACTCCAAAACTCCAAAACTCCAAAACTCCGAAACTCCAAAACTCCGAAACTCCAAAACTCCAAAACTCCAAAACTCCAAAACTCCAAAACTCCGAAACTCCAAAACTCCAAAACTCCAAAACTGCAAAACTCCAAAACTCCAAAACTCCGAAACTCCAAAACTCCAAAACTCCAAAACTCCGAAACTCCAAAACTCCAAAACTCCAAAACTGCAAAACTCCAAAACTCCAAAACTCCGAAACTCCAAAACTCCAAAACACCAAAACTCCAAAACTCCGAAACTCCGAAACTCCAAAACTCCAAAACTCTAGAACTCCGAAACTCCAAAACTCCAAAACTCCAAAACTGCAAAACTCCGAAACTCCAAAACTCCAAAACTCCGAAACTCCAAAACTCCAAAACTCCAAAACTCCGAAACTCCAAAACTCCAAAACTCCAAAACTCCAAAACTCCAAAACTGCAAAACTCCAAAATTCCAAAACTCCAAAACTCCGAAACTCCGAAACTCCAAAACTCCAAAACTCCGAAACTCCAAAACTCCGAAACTCCGAAACTCCAAAACTCCGAAACTCCAAAACTCCAAAACTCCAAAACTCCGAAACTCCAAAACTCCAAAACTCCAAAACTCCAAAACTCCGAAACTCCAAAATCCAAAACTCCAAAACTCCAAAACTCCGAAACTCCGAAACTCCGAAACTCCGAAACTCCAAAACTCCAAAACTCCAAAACTCCGAAACTCCAAAACTCCAAAACTCCAAAACTCCAAAACTCCGAAACTCCGAAACTCCAAAACTCCAAAACTCCGAAACTCCGAAACTCCAAAACTCCGAAACTCCAAAACTCCAAAACTCCAAAACTCCAAAACTCCAAAACTCCAAAACTCCGAAACTCCAAAACTCCGAAACTCCGAAACTCCAAAACTCCGAAACTCCAAAACTCCAAAACTCCAAAACTCCGAAACTCCAAAACTCCAAAACTCCGAAACTCCAAAATCCAAAACTCCAAAACTCCAAAACTCCAAAACTCCGAAACTCGGAAACTCCAAAACTCCAAAACTCCGAAACTCCATAACTCCAAAACTCGGAAACTCCAAAACTCCAAAACTCCAAAACTCCAAAACTCCGAAACTCCAAAACTCCGAAACTCCAAAACTCCAAAACTCCAAAACTCCGAAACTTCGAAACTCCAAAACTCCAAAACTCCGAAACTCCAAAACTCCAAAACTCCAAAACTGCAAAACTCCAAAACTGCAAAACTCCGAAACTCCAAAACTCCAAAACTCCAAAACTCCGAAACTCCGAAACTCCAAAACTCCGAAACTCCGAAACTCCAAAACTCCAAAACTCCAAAACTCCGAAACTCCAAAACTCCGAAACTCCGAAACTCCAAAACTCCAAAACTCCAAAACTCCGAAACTCCGAAACTCCGAAACTCCAAAACTCCAGAACTCCAAAACTCCGAAACTCCGAAACTCCAAAACTCCAAAACTCCGAAACTCCGAAACTCCAAAACTCCAAAACTCCAAAACTCCGAAACTCCAAAACTCCAAAACTCCAAAACTCCAAAACTCCGAAACTCCGAAACTCCAAAACTCCAAAACTCCAAAACTCCGAAACTCCAAAACTCCGAAACTCCAAAACTCCAAAACTCCAAAACTCCAAAACTCCAAAACTCCGAAACTCCAAAACTCCAAAACTCCAAAACTCCAAAACTGCAAAACTCCAAAACTCCAAAACTCCGAAACTCCAAAACTCCAAAACTCCGAAACTCCGAAACTCCGAAACTCCAAAACTCCGAAACTCCGAAACTCCGAAACTCCAAAACTCCGAAACTCCAAAACTCCGAAACTCCGAAACTCCGAAACTCCAAAACTCCAAAACTCCGAAACTCCAAAACTCCGAAACTCCAAAACTCCAAAACTCCAAAACTCCAAAACTCCGAAACTCCAAAACTCCGAAACTCCAAAACTCCAAAACTCCAAAACTCCAAAACTCCAAAACTCCAAAACTGCAAAACTCCAAAACTCCAAAACTCCAAAACTCCGAAACTCCAAAACTCCAAAACTCCAAAACTCCAAAACTCCGAAACTCCGAAACTCCGAAACTCCGAAACTCCGAAACTCCCAAACTCCAAAACTCCGAAACTCCAAAACTCCAAAACTCCAAAACTCCAAAACTCCAAAACTCCGAAACTCCGAAACTCCAAAACTCCAAAACTCCAAAACTCCGAAACTCCAAAACTCCAAAACTCCAAAACTCCAAAACTCCAAAACTCCGAAACTCCGAAACTCCAAAACTCCAAAACTCCAAAACTCCGAAACTCCGAAACTCCGAAACTCCGAAACTCCAAAACTCCAAAACTCCGAAACTCCAAAACTCCGAAACTCCAAAACTCCAAAACTCCAAAACTCCGAAACTCCATAACTCCGAAACTCCAAAACTCCAAAACTCCAAAACTCCGAAACTCCAAAACTCCGAAACTCCAAAACTCCAAAACTCCAAAACTCCAAAACTGCAAAACTCCAAAACTCCAAAACTCCGAAACTCCGAAACTCCGAAACTCCGAAACTCCAAAACTCCGAAACTCCGAAACTCCAAAACTCCAAAACTCCAAAACTCCGAAACTCCGAAACTCCAAAACTCCAAAACTCCGAAACTGCAAAACTCCAAAACTGCAAAACTCCGAAACTCCAAAACTCCAAAACTCCAAAACTCCGAAACTCCGAAAATCCGAAACTCCAAAACTCCGAAACTCCGAAACTCCAAAACTCCAAAACTCCAAAACTCCAAAACTCCGAAACTCCTAAAACTAAGATACTCCGAAACTCCAAAACTCCAAATCTCCAAAACTCCGAAACTCCGAAACTCCAGAACACCAAAACTCCAAAACTCCGAAACTCCGAAACTCCAAAACTCCAAAACTCCGAAACTCCGAAACTCCGAAACTCCAAAACTCCAAAACTCCGAAACTCCAAAACTCCAAAACTCCAAAACTCCAAAACTCCAAAACTCCGAAACTCCGAAACTCCAAAACTCCAAAACTCCAAAACTCCGAAACTCCAAAACTCCGAAACTCCAAAACTCCAAAACTCCAAAACTCCAAAACTCCAAAACTCCGAAACTCCAAAACTCCAAAACTCCAAAACTGCAAAACTCCAAAACTCCAAAACTCCGAAACTCCAAAACTCCAAAACTCCAAAACTCCGAAACTCCAAAACTCCAAAACTCCAAAACTGCAAAACTCCAAAACTCCAAAACTCCGAAACTCCAAAACTCCAAAACACCAAAACTCCAAAACTCCGAAACTCCGAAACTCCAAAACTCCAAAACTCTAGAACTCCGAAACTCCAAAACTCCAAAACTCCAAAACTGCAAAACTCCGAAACTCCAAAACTCCAAAACTCCGAAACTCCAAAACTCCAAAACTCCAAAACTCCGAAACTCCAAAACTCCAAAACTCCAAAACTCCAAAACTCCAAAACTGCAAAAGTCCAAAATTCCAAAACTCCAAAACTCCGAAACTCCGAAACTCCAAAACTCCAAAACTCCGAAACTCCAAAACTCCGAAACTCCGAAACTCCAAAACTTCGAAACTCCAAAACTCCAAAACTCCAAAACTCCGAAACTCCAAAACTCCAAAACTCCAAAACTCCAAAACTCCGAAACTCCAAAATCCAAAACTCCAAAACTCCAAAACTCCAAAACTCCAAAACTCCAAAACTCCAAAACTCCAAAACTCCGAAACTCCAAAACTCCGAAACTCCGAAACTCCAAAACTCCGAAACTCCAAAACTCCAAAACTCCAAAACTCCGAAACTCCAAAACTCCAAAACTCCGAAACTCCAAAATCCAAAACTCCAAAACTCCAAAACTCCAAAACTCCGAAACTCGGAAACTCCAAAACTCCAAAACTCCGAAACTCCATAACTCCAAAACTCGGAAACTCCAAAACTCCAAAACTCCAAAACTCCAAAACTCCAAAACTCCGAAACTCCAAAACTCCGAAACTCCAAAACTCCAAAACTCCAAAACTCCGAAACTTCGAAACTCCAAAACTCCAAAACTCCGAAACTCCAAAACTCCAAAACTCCAAAACTGCAAAACTCCAAAACTGCAAAACTCCGAAACTCCAAAACTCCAAAACTCCGAAACTCCGAAACTCCAAAACTCCGAAACTCCGAAACTCCAAAACTCCAAAACTCCAAAACTCCGAAACTCCAAAACTCCGAAACTCCGAAACTCCAAAACTCCAAAACTCCAAAACTCCGAAACTCCGAAACTCCGAAACTCCGAAACTCCAAAACTCCAGAACTCCAAAACTCCGAAACTCCGAAACTCCAAAACTCCAAAACTCCGAAACTCCGAAACTCCAAAACTCCAAAACTCCAAAACTCCGAAACTCCAAAACTCCAAAACTCCAAAACTCCAAAACTCCGAAACTCCGAAACTCCAAAACTCCAAAACTCCAAAACTCCGAAACTCCAAAACTCCGAAACTCCAAAACTCCAAAACTCCAAAACTCCAAAACTCCAAAACTCCGAAACTCCAAAACTCCAAAACTCCAAAACTCCAAAACTGCAAAACTCCAAAACTCCAAAACTCCGAAACTCCAAAACTCCAAAACTCCGAAACTCCGAAACTCCGAAACTCCGAAACTCCGAAACTCCAAAACTCCGAAACTCCGAAACTCCGAAACTCCAAAACTCCGAAACTCCAAAACTCCGAAACTCCGAAACTCCGAAACTCCAAAACTCCAAAACTCCGAAACTCCAAAACTCCGAAACTCCAAAACTCCAAAACTCCAAAACTCCAAAACTCCGAAACTCCAAAACTCCGAAACTCCAAAACTCCAAAACTCCAAAACTCCAAAACTCCAAAACTCCAAAACTGCAAAACTCCAAAACTCCAAAACTCCAAAACTCCGAAACTCCAAAACTCCAAAACTCCAAAACTCCAAAACTCCGAAACTCCGAAACTCCGAAACTCCGAAACTCCGAAACTCCCAAACTCCAAAACTCCGAAACTCCAAAACTCCAAAACTCCAAAACTCCAAAACTCCAAAACTCCGAAACTCCGAAACTCCAAAACTCCAAAACTCCAAAACTCCGAAACTCCGAAACTCCGAAACTCCGAAACTCCAAAACTCCAAAACTCCGAAACTCCAAAACTCCGAAACTCCAAAACTCCAAAACTCCAAAACTCCGAAACTCCATAACTCCGAAACTCCAAAACTCCAAAACTCCAAAACTCCAAAACTCCAAAACTCCAAAACTCCAAAACTGCAAAACTCCAAAACTCCAAAACTCCGAAACTCCGAAACTCCAAAACTCCAAAACTCCTAAACTCCAAAACTCCGAAACTCCGAAACTCCGAAACTCCGAAACTCCGAAACTCCAAAACTCCAAAACTCCGAAACTCCAAAACTCCAGAACTCCAAAACTCCAAAACTCCAAAACTCCAAAACTCCGAAACTCCGAAACTCCAAAACTCCAAAACTCCAAAACTCCGAAACTCCAAAACTCCGAAACTCCAAAACTCCAAAACTCCAAAACTCCAAAACTCCAAAACTCCGAAACTCCAAAACTCCAAAACTCCAAAACTCCAAAACTGCAAAACTCCAAAACTCCAAAACTCCGAAACTCCAAAACTCCAAAACTCCGAAACTCCGAAACTCCGAAACTCCAAAACTCCGAAACTCCGAGACTCCGAAACTCCAAAACTCCGAAACTCCAAAGCTCCGAAACTCCGAAACTCCGAAACTCCGAAACTCCAAAACTCCGAAACTCCAAAACTCCAAAACTCCAAAACTCCAAAACTCCGAAACTCCAAAACTCCGAAACTCCAAAACTCCGAAACTCCGAAACTCCGAAACTCCGAAACTCCAAAACTCCAAAACTCCAAAACTCCAAAACTCCGAAACTCCGAAACTCCGAAACTCCGAAACTCCGAAACTCCAAAACTCCAAAACTCCAAAACTCCGAAACTCCAAAACTCCAAAACTCCAATACTCCGAAACTCCAAAACTCCGAAACTCCGAAACTCCAAAACTCCAAAACTCCGAAACTCCAAAACTCCGAAACTCCGAAACTCCAAAACTCCGAAACTCCAAAACTCCAAAACTCCAAAACTCCGAAACTCCAAAACTCCAAAACTCCAAAACTCCAAAACTCCAAAACTCCGAAACTCCAAAATCCAAAACTCCAAAACTCCAAAACTCCAAAACTCCGAAACTCCGAAACTCGGAAACTCCAAAACTCCAAAACTCCGAAACTCCATAACTCCAAAACTCCGAAACTCCAAAACTCCAAAACTCCAAAACTCCAAAACTCCGAAACTCCAAAACTCCGAAACTCCAAAACTCCAAAACTCCGAAACTCCAAAACTCCAAAACTCCAAAACTCCGAAACTCCGAAACTCCAAAACTCCAAAACTCCGAAACTCCAAAACTCCAAAACTCCAAAACTCCGAAACTCCAAAACTCCAAAACTCCAAAACTCCAAAACTGCAAAACTCCAAAATTCCAAAACTCTAAAACTCCAAAACTCCAAAACTCCGAAACTCCAAAACTCCAAAACTCCAATACTCCGAAACTCCAAAACTCCGAAACTCCGAAACTCCAAAACTCCAAAACTCCGAAACTCCAAAACTCCGAAACTCCGAAACTCCAAAACT
This sequence comes from Amblyomma mixtum, assembly GCF_055824585.1. Lineage (NCBI taxonomy): Eukaryota > Metazoa > Arthropoda > Arachnida > Ixodida > Ixodidae > Amblyomma > Amblyomma mixtum. The sequence continues at coordinate 3,016,815 of NW_028317651.1, read as the reverse complement.
CCGAAACTCCAAAACTCCAAAACTCCAAAACTCCGAAACTCCAAAACTCCAAAACTCCAAAACTCCGAAACTCCAAAATCCAAAACTCCGAAACTCCGAAACTCCAAAACTCCAAAACTCCAAAACTCCAAAACTCCAAAACTCCGAAACTCCGAAACTCCAAAACTCCAAAACTCCAAAACTCCGAAACTCCGAAACTCCAAAACTCCAAAACTCCAAAACTCCGAAACTCCGAAACTCCAAAACTCCAAAACTCCGAAACTCCGAAACTCCGAAACTCCGAAACTCCAAAACTCCAAAACTCCAAAACTCCGAACTCCAAAACTCCGAAACTCCAAAACTCCGAAACTCCAAAACTCCAAAACTCCGAAACTCCGAAACTCCAAAACTCCAAAACTCCGAAACTCCGAAACTCCAAAACTCCGAAACTCCAAAACTCCAAAACTCCAAAACTCCAAAACTCCAAAACTCCAAAACTCCAAAACTCCGAAACTCCAAAACTCCGAAACTCCGAAACTCCAAAACTCCGAAACTCCAAAACTCCAAAACTCCAAAACTCCGAAACTCCAAAACTCCAAAACTCCGAAACTCCAAAATCCAAAACTCCAAAACTCCAAAACTCCAAAACTCCGAAACTCGGAAACTCCAAAACTCCAAAACTCCGAAACTCCATAACTCCAAAACTCGGAAACTCCAAAACTCCAAAACTCCAAAACTCCAAAACTCCAAAACTCCGAAACTCCAAAACTCCGAAACTCCAAAACTCCAAAACTCCAAAACTCCGAAACTTCGAAACTCCAAAACTCCAAAACTCCGAAACTCCAAAACTCCAAAACTCCAAAACTGCAAAACTCCAAAACTGCAAAACTCCGAAACTCCAAAACTCCAAAACTCCAAAACTCCGAAACTCCGAAACTCCAAAACTCCGAAACTCCGAAACTCCAAAACTCCAAAACTCCAAAACTCCGAAACTCCAAAACTCCGAAACTCCGAAACTCCAAAACTCCAAAACTCCAAAACTCCGAAACTCCGAAACTCCGAAACTCCGAAACTCCAAAACTCCAGAACTCCAAAACTCCGAAACTCCGAAACTCCAAAACTCCAAAACTCCGAAACTCCGAAACTCCAAAACTCCAAAACTCCAAAACTCCGAAACTCCAAAACTCCAAAACTCCAAAACTCCAAAACTCCGAAACTCCGAAACTCCAAAACTCCAAAACTCCAAAACTCCGAAACTCCAAAACTCCGAAACTCCAAAACTCCAAAACTCCAAAACTCCAAAACTCCAAAACTCCGAAACTCCAAAACTCCAAAACTCCAAAACTCCAAAACTGCAAAACTCCAAAACTCCAAAACTCCGAAACTCCAAAACTCCAAAACTCCGAAACTCCGAAACTCCGAAACTCCGAAACTCCAAAACTCCGAAACTCCGAAACTCCGAAACTCCAAAACTCCGAAACTCCAAAACTCCGAAACTCCGAAACTCCGAAACTCCAAAACTCCAAAACTCCGAAACTCCAAAACTCCGAAACTCCAAAACTCCAAAACTCCAAAACTCCAAAACTCCGAAACTCCAAAACTCCGAAACTCCAAAACTCCAAAACTCCAAAACTCCAAAACTCCAAAACTCCAAAACTGCAAAACTCCAAAACTCCAAAACTCCAAAACTCCGAAACTCCAAAACTCCAAAACTCCAAAACTCCAAAACTCCGAAACTCCGAAACTCCGAAACTCCGAAACTCCGAAACTCCCAAACTCCAAAACTCCGAAACTCCAAAACTCCAAAACTCCAAAACTCCAAAACTCCAAAACTCCGAAACTCCGAAACTCCAAAACTCCGAAACTCCAAAACTCCAAAACTCCAAAACTCCAAAACTGCAAAACTCCAAAACTCCAAAACTCCGAAACTCCAAAACTCCAAAACTCCGAAACTCCGAAACTCCGAAACTCCAAAACTCCGAAACTCCGAGACTCCGAAACTCCAAAACTCCGAAACTCCAAAGCTCCGAAACTCCGAAACTCCGAAACTCCGAAACTCCAAAACTCCGAAACTCCAAAACTCCAAAACTCCAAAACTCCAAAACTCCGAAACTCCAAAACTCCGAAACTCCAAAACTCCGAAACTCCGAAACTCCGAAACTCCGAAACTCCAAAACTCCAAAACTCCAAAACTCCAAAACTCCGAAACTCCGAAACTCCGAAACTCCGAAACTCCGAAACTCCAAAACTCCAAAACTCCAAAACTCCGAAACTCCAAAACTCCAAAACTCCAATACTCCGAAACTCCAAAACTCCGAAACTCCGAAACTCCAAAACTCCAAAACTCCGAAACTCCAAAACTCCGAAACTCCGAAACTCCAAAACTCCGAAACTCCAAAACTCCAAAACTCCAAAACTCCGAAACTCCAAAACTCCAAAACTCCAAAACTCCAAAACTCCAAAACTCCGAAACTCCAAAATCCAAAACTCCAAAACTCCAAAACTCCAAAACTCCGAAACTCCGAAACTCGGAAACTCCAAAACTCCAAAACTCCGAAACTCCATAACTCCAAAACTCCGAAACTCCAAAACTCCAAAACTCCAAAACTCCAAAACTCCGAAACTCCAAAACTCCGAAACTCCAAAACTCCAAAACTCCGAAACTCCAAAACTCCAAAACTCCAAAACTCCGAAACTCCGAAACTCCAAAACTCCAAAACTCCGAAACTCCAAAACTCCAAAACTCCAAAACTCCGAAACTCCAAAACTCCAAAACTCCAAAACTCCAAAACTGCAAAACTCCAAAATTCCAAAACTCTAAAACTCCAAAACTCCAAAACTCCGAAACTCCAAAACTCCAAAACTCCAATACTCCGAAACTCCAAAACTCCGAAACTCCGAAACTCCAAAACTCCAAAACTCCGAAACTCCAAAACTCCGAAACTCCGAAACTCCAAAACTCCGAAACTCCAAAACTCCAAAACTCCAAAACTCCGAAACTCCAAAACTCCAAAACTCCAAAACTCCGAAACTCCAAAATCCAAAACTCCGAAACTCCGAAACTCCAAAACTCCAAAACTCCAAAACTCCAAAACTCCAAAACTCCGAAACTCCGAAACTCCAAAACTCCAAAACTCCAAAACTCCGAAACTCCGAAACTCCAAAACTCCAAAACTCCAAAACTCCGAAACTCCGAAACTCCAAAACTCCAAAACTCCGAAACTCCGAAACTCCGAAACTCCGAAACTCCAAAACTCCAAAACTCCAAAACTCCGAACTCCAAAACTCCGAAACTCCAAAACTCCGAAACTCCAAAACTCCAAAACTCCGAAACTCCGAAACTCCAAAACTCCAAAACTCCGAAACTCCGAAACTCCAAAACTCCGAAACTCCAAAACTCCAAAACTCCAAAACTCCAAAACTCCAAAACTCCAAAACTCCAAAACTCCGAAACTCCAAAACTCCGAAACTCCGAAACTCCAAAACTCCGAAACTCCAAAACTCCAAAACTCCAAAACTCCGAAACTCCAAAACTCCAAAACTCCGAAACTCCAAAATCCAAAACTCCAAAACTCCAAAACTCCAAAACTCCGAAACTCGGAAACTCCAAAACTCCAAAACTCCGAAACTCCATAACTCCAAAACTCGGAAACTCCAAAACTCCAAAACTCCAAAACTCCAAAACTCCGAAACTCCAAAACTCCGAAACTCCAAAACTCCAAAACTCCAAAACTCCGAAACTTCGAAACTCCAAAACTCCAAAACTCCGAAACTCCAAAACTCCAAAACTCCAAAACTGCAAAACTCCAAAACTGCAAAACTCCGAAACTCCAAAACTCCAAAACTCCAAAACTCCGAAACTCCGAAACTCCAAAACTCCGAAACTCCGAAACTCCAAAACTCCAAAACTCCAAAACTCCGAAACTCCAAAACTCCGAAACTCCGAAACTCCAAAACTCCAAAACTCCAAAACTCCGAAACTCCGAAACTCCGAAACTCCGAAACTCCAAAACTCCAGAACTCCAAAACTCCGAAACTCCGAAACTCCAAAACTCCAAAACTCCGAAACTCCGAAACTCCAAAACTCCAAAACTCCAAAACTCCGAAACTCCAAAACTCCAAAACTCCAAAACTCCAAAACTCCGAAACTCCGAAACTCCAAAACTCCAAAACTCCAAAACTCCGAAACTCCAAAACTCCGAAACTCCAAAACTCCAAAACTCCAAAACTCCAAAACTCCAAAACTCCGAAACTCCAAAACTCCAAAACTCCAAAACTCCAAAACTCCAAAACTGCAAAACTCCAAAACTCCAAAACTCCGAAACTCCAAAACTCCAAAACTCCGAAACTCCGAAACTCCGAAACTCCGAAACTCCAAAACTCCGAAACTCCGAAACTCCGAAACTCCAAAACTCCGAAACTCCAAAACTCCGAAACTCCGAAACTCCGAAACTCCAAAACTCCAAAACTCCGAAACTCCAAAACTCCGAAACTCCAAAACTCCAAAACTCCAAAACTCCAAAACTCCGAAACTCCAAAACTCCGAAACTCCAAAACTCCAAAACTCCAAAACTCCAAAACTCCAAAACTCCAAAACTGCAAAACTCCAAAACTCCAAAACTCCAAAACTCCGAAACTCCAAAACTCCAAAACTCCAAAACTCCAAAACTCCGAAACTCCGAAACTCCGAAACTCCGAAACTCCGAAACTCCCAAACTCCAAAACTCCGAAACTCCAAAACTCCAAAACTCCAAAACTCCAAAACTCCAAAACTCCGAAACTCCGAAACTCCAAAACTCCAAAACTCCAAAACTCCGAAACTCCGAAACTCCGAAACTCCGAAACTCCAAAACTCCAAAACTCCGAAACTCCAAAACTCCGAAACTCCAAAACTCCAAAACTCCAAAACTCCGAAACTCCATAACTCCGAAACTCCAAAACTCCAAAACTCCAAAACTCCAAAACTCCAAAACTCCAAAACTGCAAAACTCCAAAACTCCAAAACTCCGAAACTCCGAAACTCCAAAACTCCAAAACTCCTAAACTCCAAAACTCCGAAACTCCGAAACTCCGAAACTCCGAAACTCCGAAACTCCAAAACTCCAAAACTCCGAAACTCCAAAACTCCAAAACTCCAAAACTCCAAAACTCCAAAACTCCAAAACTCCGAAACTCCGAAACTCCAAAACTCCAAAACTCCAAAACTCCGAAACTCCAAAACTCCGAAACTCCAAAACTCCAAAACTCCAAAACTCCAAAACTCCAAAACTCCGAAACTCCAAAACTCCAAAACTCCAAAACTCCAAAACTGCAAAACTCCAAAACTCCAAAACTCCGAAACTCCAAAACTCCAAAACTCCAAAACTCCGAAACTCCAAAACTCCAAAACTCCGAAACTCCGAAACTCCGAAACTCCAAAACTCCGAAACTCCGAAACTCCGAAACTCCAAAACTCCGAAACTCCAAAACTCCGAAACTCCGAAACTCCGAAACTCCGAAACTCCAAAACTCCGAAACTCCAAAACTCCAAAACTCCAAAACTCCAAAACTCCGAAACTCCAAAACTCCGAAACTCCAAAACTCCGAAACTCCGAAACTCCGAAACTCCGAAACTCCAAAACTCCAAAACTCCAAAACTCCAAAACTCCGAAACTCCGAAACTCCGAAACTCCGAAACTCCAAAACTCCAAAACTCCAAAACTCCGAAACTCCAAAACTCCAAAACTCCAATACTCCGAAACTCCAAAACTCCGAAACTCCGAAACTCCAAAACTCCAAAACTCCGAAACTCCAAAACTCCGAAACTCCGAAACTCCAAAACTCCGAAACTCCAAAACTCCAAAACTCCAAAACTCCGAAACTCCAAAACTCCAAAACTCCAAAACTCCAAAACTCCAAAACTCCGAAACTCCAAAATCCAAAACTCCAAAACTCCAAAACTCCAAAACTCCGAAACTCCGAAACTCGGAAACTCCAAAACTCCAAAACTCCGAAACTCCATAACTCCAAAACTCCGAAACTCCAAAACTCCAAAACTCCAAAACTCCGAAACTCCAAAACTCCGAAACTCCAAAACTCCAAAACTCCGAAACTCCAAAACTCCAAAACTCCAAAACTCCGAAACTCCGAAACTCCAAAACTCCAAAACTCCGAAACTCCAAAACTCCAAAACTCCAAAACTCCGAAACTCCAAAACTCCAAAACTCCAAAACTCCAAAACTGCAAAACTCCAAAATTCCAAAACTCTAAAACTCCAAAACTCCAAAACTCCGAAACTCCAAAACTCCAAAACTCCAATACTCCGAAACTCCAAAACTCCGAAACTCCGAAACTCCAAAACTCCAAAACTCCGAAACTCCAAAACTCCGAAACTCCGAAACTCCAAAACTCCGAAACTCCAAAACTCCAAAACTCCAAAACTCCGAAACTCCAAAACTCCAAAACTCCAAAACTCCAAAACTCCGAAACTCCAAAATCCAAAACTCCGAAACTCCGAAACTCCAAAACTCCAAAACTCCAAAACTCCAAAACTCCAAAACTCCGAAACTCCGAAACTCCAAAACTCCAAAACTCCAAAACTCCGAAACTCCGAAACTCCGAAACTCCAAAACTCCAAAACTCCAAAACTCCGAAACTCCGAAACTCCAAAACTCCAAAACTCCGAAACTCCGAAACTCCGAAACTCCGAAACTCCAAAACTCCAAAACTCCAAAACTCCGAACTCCAAAACTCCGAAACTCCAAAACTCCGAAACTCCAAAACTCCAAAACTCCGAAACTCCGAAACTCCAAAACTCCAAAACTCCGAAACTCCAAAACTCCAAAACTCCAAAACTGCAAAACTCCAAAACTGCAAAACTCCGAAACTCCAAAACTCCAAAACTCCGAAACTCCGAAACTCCGAAACTCCGAAACTCCAAAACTCCAAAACTCCAAAACTCCGAAACTCCGAAACTCCGAAACTCCAAAACTCCGAAACTCCAAAACTCCAAAACTCCAAAACTCCGAAACTCCAAAACTCCAAAACTCCAATACTCCGAAACTCCAAAACTCCGAAACTCCGAAACTCCAAAACTCCAAAACTCCGAAACTCCAAAACTCCGAAACTCCGAAACTCCAAAACTCCGAACCTCCAAAACTCCAAAACTCCAAAACTCCGAAACTCCAAAACTCCAAAACTCCAAAACTCCAAAACTCCGAAACTCCAAAATCCAAAACTCCAAAACTCCAAAACTCCAAAACTCGGAAACTCGGAAACTCCAAAACTCCAAAACTCCGAAACTCCATAACTCCAAAACTCCGAAACTCCAAAACTCCAAAACTCCAAAACTCCAAAACTCCGAAACTCCGAAACTCCGAAACTCCAAAACTCCAAAACTCCAAAACTCCAAAACTCCGAAACTCCGAAACTCCAAAACTCCAAAACTCCAAAACTCCAAAACTCCGAAACTCCGAAACTCCGAAACTCCAAAACTCCAAAACTCTAGAACTCCGAAACTCCAAAACTCCAAAACTCCAAAACTCCAAAACTGCAAAACTCCAAAACTCCGAAACTCCAAAACTCCAAAACTCCAAAACTCCAAAACTCCGAAACTCCAAAACTCCAGAACTCCAAAACTCCAAAACTGCAAAACTCCAAAACTCCAAAACTCCGAAACTCCGAAACTCCGAAACTCCGAAACTCCAAAACTCCGAAACTCCGAAACTCCAAAACTCCAAAACTCCGAAACTCCGAAACTCCAAAACTCCAAAACTCCGAAACTGCAAAACTCCAAAACTGCAAAACTCCGAAACTCCGAAACTCCAAAACTCCAAAACTCCGAAACTCCAAAACTCCGAAACTCCGAAACTCCAAAACTCCGAAACTCCAAAACTCCAAAACTCCAAAACTCCGAAACTCCAAAACTCCAAAACTCCAAAACTCCAAAACTCCGAAACTCCAAAATCCAAAACTCCGAAACTCCGAAACTCCAAAACTCCAAAACTCCAAAACTCCAAAACTCCAAAACTCCGAAACTCCGAAACTCCAAAACTCCAAAACTCCAAAACTCCGAAACTCCGAAACTCCGAAACTCCGAAACTCCAAAACTCCAAAACTCCAAAACTCCGAAACTCCGAAACTCCAAAACTCCAAAACTCCGAAACTCCGAAACTCCGAAACTCCGAAACTCCAAAACTCCAAAACTCCAAAACTCCGAAACTCCAAAACTCCAAAACTCCAAAACTCCAAAACTCCGAAACTCCGAAACTCCAAAACTCCAAAACTCCAAAACTCCGAAACTCCAAAACTCCGAAACTCCAAAACTCCAAAACTCCAAAACTCCAAAACTCCAAAACTCCGAAACTCCAAAACTCCGAAACTCCGAAACTCCAAAACTCCGAAACTCCAAAACTCCAAAACTCCAAAACTCCGAAACTCCAAAACTCCAAAACTCCGAAACTCCAAAATCCAAAACTCCAAAACTCCAAAACTCCAAAACTCCGAAACTCGGAAACTCAAAAACTCCAAAACTCCGAAACTCCATAACTCCAAAACTCGGAAACTCCAAAACTCCAAAACTCCAAAACTCCAAAACTCCAAAACTCCGAAACTCCAAAACTCCGAAACTCCAAAACTCCAAAACTCCAAAACTCCGAAACTCCGAAACTCCAAAACTCCAAAACTCCGAAACTCCAAAACTCCAAAACTCCAAAACTGCAAAACTCCAAAACTGCAAAACTCCGAAACTCCAAAACTCCAAAACTCCAAAACTCCGAAACTCCGAAACTCCAAAACTCCGAAACTCCGAAACTCCAAAACTCCAAAACTCCAAAACTCCGAAACTCCAAAACTCCGAAACTCCGAAACTCCAAAACTCCAAAACTCCAAAACTCCGAAACTCCGAAACTCCGAAACTCCGAAACTCCAAAACTCCAGAACTCCAAAACTCCGAAACTCCAAAACTCCAAAACTCCGAAACTCCATAACTCCAAAACTCCGAAACTCCAAAACTCCAAAACTCCAAAACTCCAAAACTCCGAAACTCCAAACTCCGAAACTCCAAAACTCCAAAACTCCGAAACTCCAAAACTCCAAAACTCCAAAACTCCGAAACTCCGAAACTCCAAAACTCCAAAACTCCGAAACTCCAAAACTCCGAAACTCCGAAACTCCAAAACTCCAAAACTCCGAAACTCCGAAACTCCAAAACTCCAAAACTCCGAAACTGCAAAACTCCAAAACTGCAAAACTCCGAAACTCCGAAACTCCAAAACTCCAAAACTCCGAAACTCCAAAACTCCGAAACTCCGAAACTCCAAAACTCCGAAACTCCAAAACTCCAAAACTCCAAAACTCCGAAACTCCAAAACTCCAAAACTCCAAAACTCCAAAACTCCGAAACTCCAAAATCCAAAACTCCGAAACTCCGAAACTCCAAAACTCCAAAACTCCAAAACTCCAAAACTCCAAAACTCCGAAACTCCGAAACTCCAAAACTCCAAAACTCCAAAACTCCGAAACTCCGAAACTCCGAAACTCCGAAACTCCAAAACTCCAAAACTCCAAAACTCCGAAACTCCGAAACTCCAAAACTCTAAAACTCCGAAACTCCGAAACTCCGAAACTCCGAAACTCCAAAACTCCAAAACTCCAAAACTCCGAAACTCCAAAACTCCAAAACTCCAAAACTCCAAAACTCCAAAACTCCGAAACTCCGAAACTCCAAAACTCCAAAACTCCAAAACTCCGAAACTCCAAAACTCCGAAACTCCAAAACTCCAAAACTCCAAAACTCCAAAACTCCAAAACTCCGAAACTCCAAAACTCCGAAACTCCGAAACTCCAAAACTCCGAAACTCCAAAACTCCAAAACTCCAAAACTCCGAAACTCCAAAACTCCAAAACTCCGAAACTCCAAAATCCAAAACTCCAAAACTCCAAAACTCCAAAACTCCGAAACTCGGAAACTCCAAAACTCCAAAACTCCGAAACTCCATAACTCCAAAACTCGGAAACTCCAAAACTCCAAAACTCCAAAACTCCAAAACTCCAAAACTCCGAAACTCCAAAACTCCGAAACTCCAAAACTCCAAAACTCCAAAACTCCGAAACTCCGAAACTCCAAAACTCCAAAACTCCGAAACTCCAAAACTCCAAAACTCCAAAACTGCAAAACTCCAAAACTGCAAAACTCCGAAACTCCAAAACTCCAAAACTCCAAAACTCCGAAACTCCGAAACTCCAAAACTCCGAAACTCCGAAACTCCAAAACTCCAAAACTCCAAAACTCCGAAACTCCAAAACTCCGAAACTCCGAAACTCCAAAACTCCAAAACTCCAAAACTCCGAAACTCCGAAACTCCGAAACTCCGAAACTCCAAAACTCCAGAACTCCAAAACTCCGAAACTCCGAAACTCCAAAACTCCAAAACTCCGAAACTCCGAAACTCCAAAACTCCAAAACTCCAAAACTCCGAAACTCCAAAACTCCAAAACTCCAAAACTCCAAAACTCCGAAACTCCGAAACTCCAAAACTCCAAAACTCCAAAACTCCGAAACTCCAAAACTCCGAAACTCCAAAACTCCAAAACTCCAAAACTCCAAAACTCCAAAACTCCGAAACTCCAAAACTCCAAAACTCCGAAACTCCGAAACTCCAAAACTCCAAAACTCCGAAACTCCAAAACTCCGAAACTCCAAAACTCCAAAACTCCAAAACTCCGAAACTCCATAACTCCGAAACTCCAAAACTCCAAAACTCCAAAACTCCAAAACTGCAAAACTCCAAAACTCCAAAACTCCGAAACTCCGAAACTCCAAAACTCCAAAACTCCTAAACTCCAAAACTCCGAAACTCCGAAACTCCGAAACTCCGAAACTCCAAAACTCCAAAACTCCGAAACTCCAAAACTCCAAAACTCCAAAACTCCAAAACTCCAAAACTCCAAAACTCCAAAACTCCGAAACTCCGAAACTCCAAAACTCCAAAACTCCAAAACTCCGAAACTCCAAAACTCCGAAACTCCAAAACTCCAAAACTCCAAAACTCCAAAACTCCAAAACTCCGAAACTCCAAAACTCCAAAACTCCAAAACTCCAAAACTGCAAAACTCCAAAACTCCAAAACTCCGAAACTCCAAAACTCCAAAACTCCGAAACTCCGAAACTCCGAAACTCCAAAACTCCGAAACTCCGAAACTCCGAAACTCCAAAACTCCGAAACTCCAAAACTCCGAAACTCCGAAACTCCGAAACTCCAAAACTCCAAAACTCCGAAACTCCAAAACTCCGAAACTCCAAAACTCCAAAACTCCAAAACTCCAAAACTCCGAAACTCCAAAACTCCGAAACTCCAAAACTCCAAAACTCCAAAACTCCGAAACTCCAAAACTCCAAAACTCCGAAACTCCGAAACTCCAAAACTCCAAAACTCCAAAACTCCAAAACTCCAAAACTCCGAAACTCCAAAACTCCGAAACTCCAAAACTCCAAAACTCCAAAACTCCAAAACTCCAAAACTCCAAAACTCCGAAACTCCAAAACTCCAAAACTCCAAAACTCCGAAACTCCGAAACTCCGAAACTCCGAAACTCCGAAACTCCGAAACTCCAAAACTCCAAAACTCCAAAACTCCAAAACTCCGAAACTCCGAAACTCCAAAACTCCAAAACTCTAGAACTCCGAAACTCCAAAACTCCAAAACTCCGAAACTCCAAAACTCCAAAACAGCAAAACTCGAAAACTGCAAAACTCCGAAACTCCAAAACTCCAAAACTCCGAAACTCCGAAACTCCGAAACTCCGAAACTCCGAAACTCCGAAACTCCGAAACTCCAAAACTCCAAAACTCCAAAACTCCAAAACTCCGAAACTCCGAAACTCCGAAACTCCGAAACTCCAAAACTCCAAAACTCCAAAACTCCGAAACTCCAAAACTCCAAAACTCCAATACTCCGAAACTCCAAAGCTCCGAAACTCCGAAACTCCAAAACTCCAAAACTCCGAAACTCCAAAACTCCGAAACTCCGAAACTCCAAAACTCCGAAACTCCAAAACTCCAAAACTCCAAAACTCCGAAACTCCAAAACTCCAAAACTCCAAAACTCCAAAACTCCAAAACTCCGAAACTCCAAAATCCAAAACTCCAAAACTCCAAAACTCCAAAACTCCGAAACTCCGAAACTCGGAAACTCCAAAACTCCAAAACTCCGAAACTCCATAACTCCAAAACTCCGAAACTCCAAAACTCCAAAACTCCAAAACTCCAAAACTCCGAAACTCCAAAACTCCGAAACTCCAAAACTCCAAAACTCCGAAACTCCAAAACTCCAAAACTCCAAAACTCCGAAACTCCGAAACTCCAAAACTCCAAAACTCCGAAACTCCAAAACTCCAAAACTCCAAAACTCCGAAACTCCAAAACTCCAAAACTCCAAAACTCCAAAACTGCAAAACTCCAAAATTCCAAAACTCTAAAACTCCAAAACTCCAAAACTCCGAAACTCCAAAACTCCAAAACTCCAATACTCCGAAACTCCAAAACTCCGAAACTCCGAAACTCCAAAACTCCAAAACTCCGAAACTCCAAAACTCCGAAACTCCGAAACTCCAAAACTCCGAAACTCCAAAACTCCAAAACTCCAAAACTCCGAAACTCCAAAACTCCAAAACTCCAAAACTCCAAAACTCCGAAACTCCAAAACTCCAAAACTCCGAAACTCCATAACTCCAAAACTCCGAAACTCCAAAACTCCAAAACTCCAAAACTCCAAAACTCCGAAACTCCGAAACTCCGAAACTCCAAAACTCCAAAACTCCAAAACTCCAAAACTCCGAAACTCCGAAACTCCAAAACTCCAAAACTCCAAAACTCCAAAACTCCGAAACTCCGAAACTCCAAAACTCCAAAACTCTAGAACTCCGAAACTCCAAAACTCCAAAACTCCAAAACTCCAAAACTGCAAAACTCCAAAACTCCGAAACTCCAAAACTCCAAAACTCCAAAACTCCAAAACTCCGAAACTCCAAAACTCCAGAACTCCAAAACTCCAAAACTGCAAAACTCCAAAACTCCAAAACTCCGAAACTCCGAAACTCCGAAACTCCGAAACTCCAAAACTCCGAAACTCCGAAACTCCAAAACTCCAAAACTCCGAAACTCCGAAACTCCAAAACTCCAAAACTCCGAAACTGCAAAACTCCAAAACTGCAAAACTCCGAAACTCCGAAACTCCAAAACTCCAAAACTCCGAAACTCCAAAACTCCGAAACTCCGAAACTCCAAAACTCCGAAACTCCAAAACTCCAAAACTCCAAAACTCCGAAACTCCAAAACTCCAAAACTCCAAAACTCCAAAACTCCGAAACTCCAAAATCCAAAACTCCGAAACTCCGAAACTCCAAAACTCCAAAACTCCAAAACTCCAAAACTCCAAAACTCCGAAACTCCGAAACTCCAAAACTCCAAAACTCCAAAACTCCGAAACTCCGAAACTCCGAAACTCCGAAACTCCAAAACTCCAAAACTCCAAAACTCCGAAACTCCGAAACTCCAAAACTCCAAAACTCCGAAACTCCGAAACTCCGAAACTCCGAAACTCCAAAACTCCAAAACTCCAAAACTCCGAAACTCCAAAACTCCAAAACTCCAAAACTCCAAAACTCCGAAACTCCGAAACTCCAAAACTCCAAAACTCCAAAACTCCGAAACTCCAAAACTCCGAAACTCCAAAACTCCAAAACTCCAAAACTCCAAAACTCCAAAACTCCGAAACTCCAAAACTCCGAAACTCCGAAACTCCAAAACTCCGAAACTCCAAAACTCCAAAACTCCAAAACTCCGAAACTCCAAAACTCCAAAACTCCGAAACTCCAAAATCCAAAACTCCAAAACTCCAAAACTCCGAAACTCGGAAACTCCAAAACTCCAAAACTCCGAAACTCCATAACTCCAAAACTCGGAAACTCCAAAACTCCAAAACTCCAAAACTCCAAAACTCCAAAACTCCGAAACTCCAAAACTCCGAAACTCCAAAACTCCAAAACTCCAAAACTCCGAAACTCCGAAACTCCAAAACTCCAAAACTCCGAAACTCCAAAACTCCAAAACTCCAAAACTGCAAAACTCCAAAACTGCAAAACTCCGAAACTCCAAAACTCCAAAACTCCAAAACTCCGAAACTCCGAAACTCCAAAACTCCGAAACTCCGAAACTCCAAAACTCCAAAACTCCAAAACTCCGAAACTCCAAAACTCCGAAACTCCGAAACTCCAAAACTCCAAAACTCCAAAACTCCGAAACTCCGAAACTCCGAAACTCCGAAACTCCAAAACTCCAGAACTCCAAAACTCCGAAACTCCAAAACTCCAAAACTCCGAAACTCCATAACTCCAAAACTCCGAAACTCCAAAACTCCAAAACTCCAAAACTCCAAAACTCCGAAACTCCAAACTCCGAAACTCCAAAACTCCAAAACTCCGAAACTCCAAAACTCCAAAACTCCAAAACTCCGAAACTCCGAAACTCCAAAACTCCAAAACTCCGAAACTCCAAAACTCCGAAACTCCGAAACTCCAAAACTCCAAAACTCCGAAACTCCGAAACTCCAAAACTCCAAAACTCCGAAACTGCAAAACTCCAAAACTGCAAAACTCCGAAACTCCGAAACTCCAAAACTCCAAAACTCCGAAACTCCAAAACTCCGAAACTCCGAAACTCCAAAACTCCGAAACTCCAAAACTCCAAAACTCCAAAACTCCGAAACTCCAAAACTCCAAAACTCCAAAACTCCAAAACTCCGAAACTCCAAAATCCAAAACTCCGAAACTCCGAAACTCCAAAACTCCAAAACTCCAAAACTCCAAAACTCCAAAACTCCGAAACTCCGAAACTCCAAAACTCCAAAACTCCAAAACTCCGAAACTCCGAAACTCCGAAACTCCGAAACTCCAAAACTCCAAAACTCCAAAACTCCGAAACTCCGAAACTCCAAAACTCCAAAACTCCGAAACTCCGAAACTCCGAAACTCCGAAACTCCAAAACTCCAAAACTCCAAAACTCCGAAACTCCAAAACTCCAAAACTCCAAAACTCCAAAACTCCAAAACTCCGAAACTCCGAAACTCCAAAACTCCAAAACTCCAAAACTCCGAAACTCCAAAACTCCGAAACTCCAAAACTCCAAAACTCCAAAACTCCAAAACTCCAAAACTCCAAAACTCCGAAACTCCAAAACTCCGAAACTCCGAAACTCCAAAACTCCGAAACTCCAAAACTCCAAAACTCCAAAACTCCGAAACTCCAAAACTCCAAAACTCCGAAACTCCAAAATCCAAAACTCCAAAACTCCAAAACTCCAAAACTCCGAAACTCGGAAACTCCAAAACTCCAAAACTCCGAAACTCCATAACTCCAAAACTCGGAAACTCCAAAACTCCAAAACTCCAAAACTCCAAAACTCCAAAACTCCGAAACTCCAAAACTCCGAAACTCCAAAACTCCAAAACTCCAAAACTCCGAAACTCCGAAACTCCAAAACTCCAAAACTCCGAAACTCCAAAACTCCAAAACTCCAAAACTGCAAAACTCCAAAACTGCAAAACTCCGAAACTCCAAAACTCCAAAACTCCAAAACTCCGAAACTCCGAAACTCCAAAACTCCGAAACTCCGAAACTCCAAAACTCCAAAACTCCAAAACTCCGAAACTCCAAAACTCCGAAACTCCGAAACTCCAAAACTCCAAAACTCCAAAACTCCGAAACTCCGAAACTCCGAAACTCCGAAACTCCAAAACTCCAGAACTCCAAAACTCCGAAACTCCGAAACTCCAAAACTCCAAAACTCCGAAACTCCGAAACTCCAAAACTCCAAAACTCCAAAACTCCGAAACTCCAAAACTCTAAAACTCCAAAACTCCAAAACTCCGAAACTCCGAAACTCCAAAACTCCAAAACTCCAAAACTCCGAAACTCCAAAACTCCGAAACTCCAAAACTCCAAAACTCCAAAACTCCAAAACTCCAAAACTCCGAAACTCCAAAACTCCAAAACTCCAAAACTCCAAAACTCCAAAACTGCAAAACTCCAAAACTCCAAAACTCCGAAACTCCAAAACTCCAAAACTCCGAAACTCCGAAACTCCGAAACTCCAAAACTCCGAAACTCCGAAACTCCGAAACTCCAAAACTCCGAAACTCCAAAACTCCGAAACTCCGAAACTCCGAAACTCCAAAACTCCAAAACTCCGAAACTCCAAAACTCCGAAACTCCAAAACTCCAAAACTCCAAAACTCCAAAACTCCGAAACTCCAAAACTCCGAAACTCCAAAACTCCAAAACTCCAAAACTCCAAAACTCCAAAACTGCAAAACTCCAAAACTCCAAAACTCCAAAACTCCGAAACTCCAAAACTCCAAAACTCCAAAACTCCAAAACTCCGAAACTCCGAAACTCCGAAACTCCGAAACTCCAAAACTCCAAAACTCCGAAACTCCAAAACTCCAAAACTCCAAAACTCCAAAACTCCGAAACTCCGAAACTCCAAAACTCCAAAACTCCAAAACTCCGAAACTCCGAAACTCCGAAACTCCGAAACTCCAAAACTCCAAAACTCCGAAACTCCAAAACTCCGAAACTCCAAAACTCCAAAACTCCAAAACTCCGAAACTCCATAACTCCGAAACTCCAAAACTCCAAAACTCCAAAACTCCAAAACTGCAAAACTCCAAAACTCCAAAACTCCGAAACTCCGAAACTCCAAAACTCCAAAACTCCTAAACTCCAAAACTCCGAAACTCCGAAACTCCGAAACTCCGAAACTCCAAAACTCCAAAACTCCGAAACTCCAAAACTCCAAAACTCCAAAACTCCAAAACTCCAAAACTCCAAAACTCCAAAACTCCGAAACTCCGAAACTCCAAAACTCCAAAACTCCAAAACTCCGAAACTCCAAAACTCCGAAACTCCAAAACTCCAAAACTCCAAAACTCCAAAACTCCAAAACTCCGAAACTCCAAAACTCCAAAACTCCAAAACTCCAAAACTGCAAAACTCCAAAACTCCAAAACTCCGAAACTCCAAAACTCCAAAACTCCGAAACTCCGAAACTCCGAAACTCCAAAACTCCGAAACTCCGAAACTCCGAAACTCCAAAACTCCGAAACTCCAAAACTCCGAAACTCCGAAACTCCGAAACTCCAAAACTCCAAAACTCCGAAACTCCAAAACTCCGAAACTCCAAAACTCCAAAACTCCAAAACTCCAAAACTCCGACACTCCAAAACTCCGAAACTCCAAAACTCCAAAACTCCAAAACTCCGAAACTCCAAAACTCCAAAACTCCGAAACTCCGAAACTCCAAAACTCCAAAACTCCAAAACTCCAAAACTCCAAAACTCCGAAACTCCAAAACTCCGAAACTCCAAAACTCCAAAACTCCAAAACTCCAAAACTCCAAAACTCCAAAACTCCGAAACTCCAAAACTCCAAAACTCCAAAACTCCGAAACTCCGAAACTCCGAAACTCCGAAACTCCGAAACTCCGAAACTCCAAAACTCCAAAACTCCAAAACTCCAAAACTCCGAAACTCCGAAACTCCAAAACTCCAAAACTCTAGAACTCCGAAACTCCAAAACTCCAAAACTCCGAAACTCCAAAACTCCAAAACAGCAAAACTCGAAAACTGCAAAACTCCGAAACTCCAAAACTCCAAAACTCCGAAACTCCGAAACTCCGAAACTCCGAAACTCCGAAACTCCGAAACTCCGAAACTCCAAAACTCCAAAACTCCAAAACTCCAAAACTCCGAAACTCCGAAACTCCGAAACTCCGAAACTCCAAAACTCCAAAACTCCAAAACTCCGAAACTCCAAAACTCCAAAACTCCAATACTCCGAAACTCCAAAGCTCCGAAACTCCGAAACTCCAAAACTCCAAAACTCCGAAACTCCAAAACTCCGAAACTCCGAAACTCCAAAACTCCGAAACTCCAAAACTCCAAAACTCCAAAACTCCGAAACTCCAAAACTCCAAAACTCCAAAACTCCAAAACTCCAAAACTCCGAAACTCCAAAATCCAAAACTCCAAAACTCCAAAACTCCAAAACTCCGAAACTCCGAAACTCGGAAACTCCAAAACTCCAAAACTCCGAAACTCCATAACTCCAAAACTCCGAAACTCCAAAACTCCAAAACTCCAAAACTCCAAAACTCCGAAACTCCAAAACTCCGAAACTCCAAAACTCCAAAACTCCGAAACTCCAAAACTCCAAAACTCCAAAACTCCGAAACTCCGAAACTCCAAAACTCCAAAACTCCGAAACTCCAAAACTCCAAAACTCCAAAACTCCGAAACTCCAAAACTCCAAAACTCCAAAACTCCAAAACTCCAAAACTGCAAAACTCCAAAATTCCAAAACTCTAAAACTCCAAAACTCCAAAACTCCGAAACTCCAAAACTCCAAAACTCCAATACTCCGAAACTCCAAAACTCCGAAACTCCGAAACTCCAAAACTCCGAAACTCCAAAACTCCGAAACTCCGAAACTCCAAAACTCCGAAACTCCAAAACTCCAAAACTCCAAAACTCCGAAACTCCAAAACTCCAAAACTCCAAAACTCCAAAACTCCGAAACTCCAAAATCCAAAACTCCGAAACTCCGAAACTCCAAAACTCCAAAACTCCAAAACTCCAAAACTCCAAAACTCCGAAACTCCGAAACTCCAAAACTCCAAAACTCCAAAACTCCGAAACTCCGAAACTCCGAAACTCCAAAACTCCAAAACTCCAAAACTCCGAAACTCCGAAACTCCAAAACTCCAAAACTCCGAAACTCCGAAACTCCGAAACTCCGAAACTCCAAAACTCCAAAACTCCAAAACTCCGAAACTCCAAAACTCCGAAACTCCAAAACTCCGAAACTCCAAAACTCCAAAACTCCGAAACTCCGAAACTCCAAAACTCCAAAACTCCGAAACTCCAAAACTCCAAAACTCCAAAACTGCAAAACTCCAAAACTGCAAAACTCCGAAACTCCAAAACTCCAAAACTCCGAAACTCCGAAACTCCGAAACTCCGAAACTCCAAAACTCCAAAACTCCAAAACTCCGAAACTCCGAAACTCCGAAACTCCAAAACTCCGAAACTCCAAAACTCCAAAACTCCAAAACTCCGAAACTCCAAAACTCCAAAACTCCAATACTCCGAAACTCCAAAACTCCGAAACTCCGAAACTCCAAAACTCCAAAACTCCGAAACTCCAAAACTCCGAAACTCCGAAACTCCAAAACTCCGAACCTCCAAAACTCCAAAACTCCAAAACTCCGAAACTCCAAAACTCCAAAACTCCAAAACTCCAAAACTCCGAAACTCCAAAATCCAAAACTCCAAAACTCCAAAACTCCAAAACTCCGAAACTCGGAAACTCCAAAACTCCAAAACTCCGAAACTCAATAACTCCAAAACTCCGAAACTCCAAAACTCCAAAACTCCAAAACTCCAAAACTCCGAAACTCCGAAACTCCGAAACTCCAAAACTCCAAAACTCCAAAACTCCAAAACTCCGAAACTCCGAAACTCCAAAACTCCAAAACTCCAAAACTCCAAAACTCCGAAACTCCGAAACTCCAAAACTCCAAAACTCTAGAACTCCGAAACTCCAAAACACCAAAACTCCAAAACTCCAAAACTGCAAAACTCCAAAACTCCGAAACTCCAAAACTCCAAAACTCCAAAACTCCAAAACTCCGAAACTCCAAAACTCCAGAACTCCAAAACTCCAAAACTGCAAAACTCCAAAACTCCAAAACTCCGAAACTCCGAAACTCCGAAACTCCGAAACTCCAAAACTCCGAAACTCCGAAACTCCAAAACTCCAAAACTCCGAAACTCCGAAACTCCAAAACTCCAAAACTCCGAAACTGCAAAACTCCAAAACTGCAAAACTCCGAAACTCCAAAACTCCAAAACTCCAAAACTCCGAAATTCCGAAACTCCAAAACTCCGAAACTCCGAAACTCCGAAACTCCAAAACTCCAAAACTCCAAAACTCCGAAACTCCTAAAACTCCGATACTCCGAAACTCCAAAACTCCAAATCTCCAAAACTCCGAAACTCCGAAACTCCGAAACTCCAAAACACCAAAACTCCAAAACTCCGAAACTCCGAAACTCCAAAACTCCAAAACTCCGAAACTCCGAAACTCCGAAACTCCAAAACTCCAAAACTCCAAAACTCCGAAACTCCAAAACTCCAAAACTCCAAAACTCCAAAACTCCAAAACTCCGAAACTCCGAAACTCCAAAACTCCAAAACTCCAAAACTCCGAAACTCCAAAACTCCGAAACTCCAAAACTCCAAAACTCCAAAACTCCAAAACTCCAAAACTCCGAAACTCCAAAACTCCAAAACTCCAAAACTCCAAAACTGCAAAACTCCAAAACTCCAAAACTCCGAAACTCCTAAACTCCAAAACTCCAAAACTCCAAAACTCCGAAACTCCAAAACTCCAAAACTCCAAAACTGCAAAACTCCAAAACTCCGAAACTCCAAAACTCCAAAACACCAAAACTCCAAAACTCCGAAACTCCGAAACTCCAAAACTCCAAAACTCTAGAACTCCGAAACTCCAAAACTCCAAAACTGCAAAACTCCGAAACTCCAAAACTCCAAAACTCCAAAACTCCGAAACTCCGAAACTCCGAAACTCCGAAACTCCAAAACACCAAAACTCCAAAACTCCGAAACTCCGAAACTCCAAAACTCCAAAACTCCGAAACTCCGAAACTCCAAAACTCCAAAACTCCAAAACTCCGAAACTCCAAAACTCCAAAACTCCGAAACTCCAAAACTCCAAAACTCCAAAACTGCAAAACTCCAAAACTCCAAAACTCCGAAACTCCGAAACTCCGAAACTCCAAAACTCCGAAACTCCGAAACTCCAAAACTCCAAAACTCCGAAACTCCGAAACTCCAAAACTCCAAAACTCCGAAACTGCAAAACTCCAAAACTGCAAAACTCCGAAACTCCAAAACTCCAAAACTCCAAAACTCCGAAACTCCGAAACTCCGAAACTCCAAAACTCCAAAACTCCGAAACTCCGAAACTCCAAAACTCCAAAACTCCAAAACTCCGAAACTCCTAAAACTCCGATACTCCGAAACTCCAAAACTCCAAAACTCCAAAACTCCGAAACTCCGAAACTCCGAAACTCCGAAACTCCAAAACACCAAAACTCCAAAACTCCGAAACTCCGAAACTCCAAAACTCCAAAACTCCGAAACTCCGAAACTCCGAAACTCCGAAACTCCAAAACTCCAAAACTCCAAAACTCCGAAACTCCTAAAACTCCGATACTCCGAAACTCCGAAACTCCGAAACTCCGAAACTCCGAAACTCCAAAACACCAAAACTCCAAAACTCCGAAACTCCGAAACTCCAAAACTCCAAAACTCCGAAACTCCGAAACTCCGAAACTCCAAAACTCCAAAACTCCAAAACTCCGAAACTCCAAAACTCCAAAACTCCAAAACTCCGAAACTCCGAAACTCCAAAACTCCAAAACTCCAAAACTCCGAAACTCCAAAACTCCGAAACTCCAAAACTCCAAAACTCCAAAACTCCAAAACTCCAAAACTCCAAAACTCCGAAACTCCAAAACTCCAAAACTCCAAAACTCCAAAACTCCAAAACTCCAAAACTCCAAAACTCCGAAACTCCAAAACTCCAAAACTCCGAAACTCCGAAACTCCAAAACTCCGAAACTCCGAAACTCCAAAACTCCGAAACTCCAAAACTCCGAAACTCCGAAACTCCGAAACTCCAAAACTCCAAAACTCCGAAACTCCAAAACTCCGAAACTCCAAAACTCCAAAACTCCAAAACTCCAAAACTCCGAAACTCCAAAACTCCGAAACTCCAAAACTCCAAAACTCCGAAACTCCGAAACTCCAAAACTCCAAAACTCCGAAACTCCAAAACTCCAAAACTCCAAAACTGCAAAACTCCAAAACTGCAAAACTCCGAAACTCCAAAACTCCGAAACTCCGAAACTCCGAAACTCCAAAACTCCAAAACTCCAAAACTCCAAAACTCCGAAACTCCGAAACTCCAAAACTCCAAAACTCCAAAACTCCGAAACTCCGAAACTCCGAAACTCCAAAACTCCAAAACTCCAAAACTCCGAAACTCCGAAACTCCAAAACTCCAAAACTCCGAAACTCCAAAACTGCAAAACTCCAAAACTCCGAAACTCCAAAACTCCAAAACTCCAAAACTCCAAAACTCCGAAACTCCAAAACTCCAGAACTCCAAAACTCCAAAACTGCAAAACTCCAAAACTCCAAAACTCCGAAACTCCGAAACTCCGAAACTCCGAAACTCCAAAACTCCGAAACTCCGAAACTCCAAAACTCCAAAACTCCGAAACTCCGAAACTCCAAAACTCCAAAACTCCGAAACTGCAAAACTCCAAAACTGCAAAACTCCGAAACTCCAAAACTCCAAAACTCCAAAACTCCGAAACTCCGAAACTCCAAAACTCCGAAACTCCGAAACTCCGAAACTCCAAAACTCCAAAACTCCAAAACTCCGAAACTCCTAAAACTCCGATACTCCGAAACTCCAAAACTCCAAATCTCCAAAACTCCGAAACTCCGAAACTCCGAAACTCCAAAACACCAAAACTCCAAAACTCCGAAACTCCGAAACTCCAAAACTCCAAAACTCCGAAACTCCGAAACTCCGAAACTCCGAAACTCCAAAACTCCAAAACTCCAAAACTCCGAAACTCCAAAACTCCAAAACTCCAAAACTCCAAAACTCCAAAACTCCGAAACTCCGAAACTCCAAAACTCCAAAACTCCAAAACTCCGAAACTCCAAAACTCCGAAACTCCAAAACTCCAAAACTCCAAAACTCCAAAACTCCAAAACTCCGAAACTCCAAAACTCCAAAACTCCAAAACTCCAAAACTGCAAAACTCCAAAACTCCAAAACTCCGAAACTCCTAAACTCCAAAACTCCAAAACTCCAAAACTCCGAAACTCCAAAACTCCAAAACTCCAAAACTGCAAAACTCCAAAACTCCGAAACTCCAAAACTCCAAAACACCAAAACTCCAAAACTCCGAAACTCCGAAACTCCAAAACTCCAAAACTCTAGAACTCCGAAACTCCAAAACTCCAAAACTGCAAAACTCCGAAACTCCAAAACTCCAAAACTCCAAAACTCCGAAACTCCGAAACTCCGAAACTCCGAAACTCCAAAACACCAAAACTCCAAAACTCCGAAACTCCGAAACTCCAAAACTCCAAAACTCCGAAACTCCGAAACTCCAAAACTCCAAAACTCCAAAACTCCGAAACTCCAAAACTCCAAAACTCCGAAACTCCAAAACTCCAAAACTCCAAAACTGCAAAACTCCAAAACTCCAAAACTCCGAAACTCCGAAACTCCGAAACTCCAAAACTCCGAAACTCCGAAACTCCAAAACTCCAAAACTCCGAAACTCCGAAACTCCAAAACTCCAAAACTCCGAAACTGCAAAACTCCAAAACTGCAAAACTCCGAAACTCCAAAACTCCAAAACTCCAAAACTCCGAAACTCCGAAACTCCGAAACTCCAAAACTCCAAAACTCCGAAACTCCGAAACTCCAAAACTCCAAAACTCCAAAACTCCGAAACTCCTAAAACTCCGATACTCCGAAACTCCAAAACTCCAAAACTCCAAAACTCCGAAACTCCGAAACTCCGAAACTCCGAAACTCCAAAACACCAAAACTCCAAAACTCCGAAACTCCGAAACTCCAAAACTCCAAAACTCCGAAACTCCGAAACTCCGAAACTCCGAAACTCCAAAACTCCAAAACTCCAAAACTCCGAAACTCCTAAAACTCCGATACTCCGAAACTCCGAAACTCCGAAACTCCGAAACTCCGAAACTCCGAAACTCCAAAACACCAAAACTCCAAAACTCCGAAACTCCGAAACTCCAAAACTCCAAAACTCCGAAACTCCGAAACTCCGAAACTCCAAAACTCCAAAACTCCAAAACTCCGAAACTCCAAAACTCCAAAACTCCAAAACTCCGAAACTCCGAAACTCCAAAACTCCAAAACTCCAAAACTCCGAAACTCCAAAACTCCGAAACTCCAAAACTCCAAAACTCCAAAACTCCAAAACTCCAAAACTCCAAAACTCCGAAACTCAAAAACTCCAAAACTCCAAAACTCCAAAACTCCAAAACTCCAAAACTCCAAAACTCCGAAACTCCAAAACTCCAAAACTCCGAAACTCCGAAACTCCAAAACTCCGAAACTCCGAAACTCCGAAACTCCAAAACTCCGAAACTCCAAAACTCCGAAACTCCGAAACTCCGAAACTCCAAAACTCCAAAACTCCGAAACTCCAAAACTCCGAAACTCCAAAACTCCAAAACTCCAAAACTCCAAAACTCCGAAACTCCAAAACTCCGAAACTCCAAAACTCCAAAACTCCGAAACTCCGAAACTCCAAAACTCCAAAACTCCGAAACTCCAAAACTCCAAAACTCCAAAACTGCAAAACTCCAAAACTGCAAAACTCCGAAACTCCAAAACTCCGAAACTCCGAAACTCCGAAACTCCGAAACTCCAAAACTCCAAAACTCCAAAACTCCGAAACTCGGAAACTCCAAAACTCCAAAATCCAAAACTCCAAAACTCCAAAACTCCGAAACTCGGAAACTCCAAAACTCCAAAACTCCGAAACTCCATAACTCCGAAACTCCGAAACTCCGAAACTCCAAAACTCCAAAACTCCAAAACTCCGAAACTCCAAAACTCCAAAACTCCAAAACTCCAAAACTCCAAAACTCCGAAACTCCGAAACTCCAAAACTCCAAAACTCCAAAACTCCGAAACTCCAAAACTCCGAAACTCCAAAACTCCAAAACTCCAAAACTCCAAAACTCCAAAACTCCGAAACTCCAAAACTCCAAAACTCCAAAACTCCAAAACTGCCAAATTGCAAAACTCCAAAACTCCGAAACTCCAAAACTCCAAAACTCCGAAACTCCGAAACTCCGAAACTCCAAAACTCCAAAACTCCGAAACTCCGAAACTCCGAAACTCCGAAACTCCAAAACTCCAAAACTCCAAAACTCCGAAACTCCAAAACTCCGAAACTCCAAAACTCCAAAACTCCAAAACTCCAAAACTCCGAAACTCCAAAACTCCGAAACTCCAAAACTCCAAAACTCCGAAACTCCGAAACTCCAAAACTCCAAAACTCCGAAACTCCAAAACTCCAAAACAGCAAAACTCGAAAACTGCAAAACTCCGAAACTCCAAAACTCCAAAACTCCGAAACTCCGAAACTCCGAAACTCCGAAACTCCATAACTCCAAAACTCCGAAACTCCAAAACTCCAAAACTCCAAAACTCCAAAACTCCGAAACTCCGAAACTCCGAAACTCCAAAACTCCAAAACTCCAAAACTCCAAAACTCCGAAACTCCGAAACTCCAAAACTCCAAAACTCCAAAACTCCAAAACTCCGAAACTCCGAAACTCCAAAACTCCAAAACTCTAGAACTCCGAAACTCCAAAACTCCAAAACTCCAAAACTCCAAAACTGCAAAACTCCAAAACTCCGAAACTCCAAAACTCCAAAACTCCAAAACTCCAAAACTCCGAAACTCCAAAACTCCAGAACTCCAAAACTCCAAAACTGCAAAACTCCAAAACTCCAAAACTCCAAAACTCCAAAACTCCGAAACTCCAAAACTCCGAAACTCCAAAACTCCAAAACTCCGAAACTCCAAAACTCCAAAACTCCAAAACTCCGAAACTCCGAAGCTCCAAAACTCCAAAACTCCGAAACTCCAAAACTCCAAAACTCCAAAACTCCGAAACTCCAAAACTCCAAAACTCCAAAACTCCAAAACTGCAAAACTCCAAAATTCCAAAACTCTAAAACTCCAAAACTCCAAAACTCCGAAACTCCAAAACTCCAAAACTCCAATACTCCGAAACTCCAAAACTCCGAAACTCCGAAACTCCAAAACTCCAAAACTCCGAAACTCCAAAACTCCGAAACTCCGAAACTCCAAAACTCCGAAACTCCAAAACTCCAAAACTCCAAAACTCCGAAACTCCAAAACTCCAAAACTCCAAAACTCCAAAACTCCGAAACTCCAAAATCCAAAACTCCGAAACTCCGAAACTCCAAAACTCCAAAACTCCAAAACTCCAAAACTCCAAAACTCCAAAACTCCGAAACTCCGAAACTCCAAAACTCCAAAACTCCAAAACTCCGAAACTCCGAAACTCCGAAACTCCAAAACTCCAAAACTCCAAAACTCCGAAACTCCGAAACTCCAAAACTCCAAAACTCCGAAACTCCGAAACTCCGAAACTCCGAAACTCCAAAACTCCAAAACTCCAAAACTCCGAAACTCCAAAACTCCAAAACTCCGAAACTCCAAAACTCCGAAACTCCAAAACTCCAAAACTCCGAAACTCCGAAACTCCAAAACTCCAAAACTCCGAAACTCCAAAACTCCAAAACTCCAAAACTGCAAAACTCCAAAACTGCAAAACTCCGAAACTCCAAAACTCCAAAACTCCAAAACTCCGAAACTCCGAAACTCCAAAACTCCAAAACTCCGAAACTCCGAAACTCCGAAACTCCGAAACTCCAAAACTCCAAAACTCCAAAACTCCGAAACTCCAAAACTCCAAAACTCCAAAACTCCAAAACTCCGAAACTCCGAAACTCCAAAACTCCAAAACTCCAAAACTCCGAAACTCCAAAACTCCGAAACTCCAAAACTCCAAAACTCCAAAACTCCAAAACTCCAAAACTCCAAAACTCCGAAACTCCAAAACTCCGAAACTCCGAAACTCCAAAACTCCGAAACTCCAAAACTCCAAAACTCCAAAACTCCGAAACTCCAAAACTCCAAAACTCCGAAACTCCAAAATCCAAAACTCCAAAACTCCAAAACTCCAAAACTCCGAAACTCGGAAACTCCAAAACTCCAAAACTCCGAAACTCCATAACTCCAAAACTCGGAAACTCCAAAACTCCAAAACTCCAAAACTCCAAAACTCCAAAACTCCGAAACTCCAAAACTCCGAAACTCCAAAACTCCAAAACTCCAAAACTCCGAAACTCCGAAACTCCAAAACTCCAAAACTCCGAAACTCCAAAACTCCAAAACTCCAAAACTGCAAAACTCCAAAACTGCAAAACTCCGAAACTCCAAAACTCCAAAACTCCAAAACTCCGAAACTCCGAAACTCCAAAACTCCGAAACTCCGAAACTCCAAAACTCCAAAACTCCAAAACTCCGAAACTCCAAAACTCCGAAACTCCGAAACTCCAAAACTCCAAAACTCCAAAACTCCGAAACTCCGAAACTCCGAAACTCCGAAACTCCAAAACTCCAGAACTCCAAAACTCCGAAACTCCGAAACTCCAAAACTCCAAAACTCCGAAACTCCGAAACTCCAAAACTCCAAAACTCCAAAACTCCGAAACTCCAAAACTCCAAAACTCCAAAACTCCAAAACTCCGAAACTCCGAAACTCCAAAACTCCAAAACTCCAAAACTCCGAAACTCCAAAACTCCGAAACTCCAAAACTCCAAAACTCCAAAACTCCAAAACTCCAAAACTCCGAAACTCCAAAACTCCAAAACTCCAAAACTCCAAAACTCCAAAACTGCAAAACTCCAAAACTCCAAAACTCCGAAACTCCAAAACTCCAAAACTCCGAAACTCCGAAACTCCGAAACTCCAAAACTCCGAAACTCCGAAACTCCGAAACTCCAAAACTCCGAAACTCCAAAACTCCGAAACTCCGAAACTCCAAAACTCCAAAACTCCGAAACTCCAAAACTCCGAAACTCCAAAACTCCAAAACTCCAAAACTCCAAAACTCCGAAACTCCAAAACTCCGAAACTCCAAAACTCCAAAACTCCAAAACTCCAAAACTCCAAAACTGCAAAACTCCAAAACTCCAAAACTCCAAAACTCCGAAACTCCAAAACTCCAAAACTCCAAAACTCCAAAACTCCAAAACTCCAAAACTCCGAAACTCCGAAACTCCAAAACTCCAAAACTCCAAAACTCCGAAACTCCAAAACTCCGAAACTCCAAAACTCCAAAACTCCAAAACTCCAAAACTCCAAAACTCCGAAACTCCAAAACTCCGAAACTCCAAAACTCCAAAACTCCAAAACTCCAAAACTCCGAAACTCCAAAACTCCGAAACTCCAAAACTCCAAAACTCCAAAACTCCAAAACTCCAAAACTGCAAAACTCCAAAACTCCAAAACTCCAAAACTCCGAAACTCCAAAACTCCAAAACTCCAAAACTCCAAAACTCCGAAACTCCGAAACTCCAAAACTCCAAAACTCCGAAACTCCAAAACTCCAAAACTCCAAAACTCCAAAACTCCGAAACTCCGAAACTCCAAAACTCCAAAACTCCAAAACTCCGAAACTCCGAAACTCCGAAACTCCGAAACTCCAAAACTCCAAAACTCCGAAACTCCAAAACTCCGAAACTCCAAAACTCCAAAACTCCAAAACTCCGAAACTCCATAACTCCGAAACTCCAAAACTCCAAAACTCCAAAACTCCAAAACTGCAAAACTCCAAAACTCCAAAACTCCGAAACTCCGAAACTCCAAAACTCCAAAACTCCTAAACTCCAAAACTCCGAAACTCCGAAACTCCGAAACTCCGAAACTCCAAAACTCCAAAACTCCGAAACTCCAAAACTCCAAAACTCCAAAACTCCAAAACTCCAAAACTCCAAAACTCCAAAACTCCGAAACTCCGAAACTCCAAAACTCCAAAACTCCAAAACTCCGAAACTCCAAAACTCCGAAACTCCAAAACTCCAAAACTCCAAAACTCCAAAACTCCAAAACTCCGAAACTCCAAAACTCCAAAACTCCAAAACTCCAAAACTGCAAAACTCCAAAACTCCAAAACTCCGAAACTCCAAAACTCCAAAACTCCGAAACTCCGAAACTCCGAAACTCCAAAACTCCGAAACTCCGAAACTCCGAAACTCCAAAACTCCGAAACTCCAAAACTCCGAAACTCCGAAACTCCGAAACTCCGAAACTCCAAAACTCCAAAACTCCGAAACTCCAAAACTCCGAAACTCCAAAACTCCAAAACTCCAAAACTCCAAAACTCCGAAACTCCAAAACTCCGAAACTCCAAAACTCCAAAACTCCAAAACTCCGAAACTCCAAAACTCCAAAACTCCGAAACTCCGAAACTCCAAAACTCCAAAACTCCAAAACTCCAAAACTCCAAAACTCCGAAACTCCAAAACTCCGAAACTCCAAAACTCCAAAACTCCAAAACTCCAAAACTCCAAAACTCCAAAACTCCGAAACTCCAAAACTCCAAAACTCCAAAACTCCGAAACTCCGAAACTCCGAAACTCCGAAACTCCGAAACTCCGAAACTCCAAAACTCCAAAACTCCAAAACTCCAAAACTCCGAAACTCCGAAACTCCAAAACTTCAAAACTCTAGAACTCCGAAACTCCAAAACTCCAAAACTCCGAAACTCCAAAACTCCAAAACAGCAAAACTCGAAAACTGCAAAACTCCGAAACTCCAAAACTCCAAAACTCCGAAACTCCGAAACTCCGAAACTCCGAAACTCCGAAACTCCGAAACTCCGAAACTCCAAAACTCCAAAACTCCAAAACTCCAAAACTCCGAAACTCCGAAACTCCGAAACTCCGAAACTCCAAAACTCCAAAACTCCAAAACTCCGAAACTCCAAAACTCCAAAACTCCAATACTCCGAAACTCCAAAGCTCCGAAACTCCGAAACTCCAAAACTCCAAAACTCCGAAACTCCAAAACTCCGAAACTCCGAAACTCCAAAACTCCGAAACTCCAAAACTCCAAAACTCCAAAACTCCGAAACTCCAAAACTCCAAAACTCCAAAACTCCAAAACTCCAAAACTCCGAAACTCCAAAATCCAAAACTCCAAAACTCCAAAACTCCAAAACTCCGAAACTCCGAAACTCGGAAACTCCAAAACTCCAAAACTCCGAAACTCCATAACTCCAAAACTCCGAAACTCCAAAACTCCAAAACTCCAAAACTCCAAAACTCCGAAACTCCAAAACTCCGAAACTCCAAAACTCCAAAACTCCGAAACTCCAAAACTCCAAAACTCCGAAACTCCGAAACTCCAAAACTCCAAAACTCCGAAACTCCAAAACTCCAAAACTCCAAAACTCCGAAACTCCAAAACTCCAAAACTCCAAAACTCCAAAACTCCAAAACTCCAAAACTGCAAAACTCCAAAATTCCAAAACTCTAAAACTCCAAAACTCCAAAACTCCGAAACTCCAAAACTCCAAAACTCCAATACTCCGAAACTCCAAAACTCCGAAACTCCGAAACTCCAAAACTCCAAAACTCCGAAACTCCAAAACTCCGAAACTCCGAAACTCCAAAACTCCGAAACTCCAAAACTCCAAAACTCCAAAACTCCGAAACTCCAAAACTCCAAAACTCCAAAACTCCAAAACTCCGAAACTCCAAAATCCAAAACTCTGAAACTCCGAAACTCCAAAACTCCAAAACTCCAAAACTCCAAAACTCCAAAACTCCGAAACTCCGAAACTCCAAAACTCCAAAACTCCAAAACTCCGAAACTCCGAAACTCCGAAACTCCAAAACTCCAAAACTCCAAAACTCCGAAACTCCGAAACTCCAAAACTCCAAAACTCCGAAACTCCGAAACTCCGAAACTCCAAAACTCCAAAACTCCAAAACTCCGAAACTCCAAAACTCCGAAACTCCAAAACTCCGAAACTCCAAAACTCCAAAACTCCGAAACTCCGAAACTCCAAAACTCCAAAACTCCGAAACTCCAAAACTCCAAAACTCCAAAACTGCAAAACTCCAAAACTGCAAAACTCCGAAACTCCAAAACTCCAAAACTCCGAAACTCCGAAACTCCGAAACTCCAAAACTCCAAAACTCCAAAACTCCGAAACTCCGAAACTCCGAAACTCCAAAACTCCGAAACTCCAAAACTCCAAAACTCCAAAACTCCGAAACTCCAAAACTCCAAAACTCCAATACTCCGAAACTCCAAAACTCCGAAACTCCGAAACTCCAAAACTCCAAAACTCCGAAACTCCAAAACTCCGAAACTCCGAAACTCCAAAACTCCGAACCTCCAAAACTCCAAAACTCCAAAACTCCGAAACTCCAAAACTCCAAAACTCCAAAACTCCAAAACTCCGAAACTCCAAAATCCAAAACTCCAAAACTCCAAAACTCCAAAACTCCGAAACTCGGAAACTCCAAAACTCCAAAACTCCGAAACTCAATAACTCCAAAACTCCGAAACTCCAAAACTCCAAAACTCCAAAACTCCAAAACTCCGAAACTCCGAAACTCCGAAACTCCAAAACTCCAAAACTCCAAAACTCCAAAACTCCGAAACTCCGAAACTCCAAAACTCCAAAACTCCAAAACTCCAAAACTCCGAAACTCCGAAACTCCAAAACTCCAAAACTCTAGAACTCCGAAACTCCAAAACACCAAAACTCCAAAACTCCAAAACTGCAAAACTCCAAAACTCCGAAACTCCAAAACTCCAAAACTCCAAAACTCCAAAACTCCGAAACTCCAAAACTCCAGAACTCCAAAACTCCAAAACTGCAAAACTCCAAAACTCCAAAACTCCGAAACTCCGAAACTCCGAAACTCCGAAACTCCAAAACTCCGAAACTCCGAAACTCCAAAACTCCAAAACTCCGAAACTCCGAAACTCCAAAACTCCAAAACTCCGAAACTGCAAAACTCCAAAACTGCAAAACTCCGAAACTCCAAAACTCCAAAACTCCAAAACTCCGAAACTCCGAAACTCCAAAACTCCGAAACTCCGAAACTCCGAAACTCCAAAACTCCAAAACTCCAAAACTCCGAAACTCCTAAAACTCCGATACTCCGAAACTCCAAAACTCCAAATCTCCAAAACTCCGAAACTCCGAAACTCCGAAACTCCAAAACACCAAAACTCCAAAACTCCGAAACTCCGAAACTCCAAAACTCCAAAACTCCGAAACTCCGAAACTCCGAAACTCCGAAACTCCAAAACTCCAAAACTCCAAAACTCCGAAACTCCAAAACTCCAAAACTCCAAAACTCCAAAACTCCAAAACTCCGAAACTCCGAAACTCCAAAACTCCAAAACTCCAAAACTCCGAAACTCCAAAACTCCGAAACTCCAAAACTCCAAAACTCCAAAACTCCAAAACTCCAAAACTCCGAAACTCCAAAACTCCAAAACTCCAAAACTCCAAAACTGCAAAACTCCAAAACTCCAAAACTCCGAAACTCCTAAACTCCAAAACTCCAAAACTCCAAAACTCCGAAACTCCAAAACTCCAAAACTCCAAAACTGCAAAACTCCAAAACTCCGAAACTCCAAAACTCCAAAACACCAAAACTCCAAAACTCCGAAACTCCGAAACTCCAAAACTCCAAAACTCTAGAACTCCGAAACTCCAAAACTCCAAAACTGCAAAACTCCGAAACTCCAAAACTCCAAAACTCCAAAACTCCGAAACTCCGAAACTCCGAAACTCCGAAACTCCAAAACACCAAAACTCCAAAACTCCGAAACTCCGAAACTCCAAAACTCCAAAACTCCGAAACTCCGAAACTCCAAAACTCCAAAACTCCAAAACTCCGAAACTCCAAAACTCCAAAACTCCGAAACTCCAAAACTCCAAAACTCCAAAACTGCAAAACTCCAAAACTCCAAAACTCCGAAACTCCGAAACTCCGAAACTCCAAAACTCCGAAACTCCGAAACTCCAAAACTCCAAAACTCCGAAACTCCGAAACTCCAAAACTCCAAAACTCCGAAACTGCAAAACTCCAAAACTGCAAAACTCCGAAACTCCAAAACTCCAAAACTCCAAAACTCC
Source organism: Amblyomma mixtum (assembly GCF_055824585.1). NCBI lineage: Eukaryota > Metazoa > Arthropoda > Arachnida > Ixodida > Ixodidae > Amblyomma > Amblyomma mixtum. Next base: position 2,983,877 of record NW_028317651.1, on the reverse strand, counting down.
GAAACTCCGAAACTCCGAAACTCCAAAACTCCAAAACTCCGAAACTCCGAAACTCCAAAACTCCAAAACTCCAAAACTCCGAAACTCCTAAAACTCCGATACTCCGAAACTCCAAAACTCCAAAACTCCAAAACTCCGAAACTCCGAAACTCCGAAACTCCGAAACTCCAAAACACCAAAACTCCAAAACTCCGAAACTCCGAAACTCCAAAACTCCAAAACTCCGAAACTCCGAAACTCCGAAACTCCGAAACTCCAAAACTCCAAAACTCCAAAACTCCGAAACTCCTAAAACTCCGATACTCCGAAACTCCGAAACTCCGAAACTCCGAAACTCCGAAACTCCAAAACACCAAAACTCCAAAACTCCGAAACTCCGAAACTCCAAAACTCCAAAACTCCGAAACTCCGAAACTCCGAAACTCCAAAACTCCAAAACTCCAAAACTCCGAAACTCCAAAACTCCAAAACTCCAAAACTCCGAAACTCCGAAACTCCAAAACTCCAAAACTCCAAAACTCCGAAACTCCAAAACTCCGAAACTCCAAAACTCCAAAACTCCAAAACTCCAAAACTCCAAAACTCCAAAACTCCGAAACTCCAAAACTCCAAAACTCCAAGACTCCAAAACTCCAAAACTCCAAAACTCCAAAACTCCAAAACTCCGAAACTCCAAAACTCCAAAACTCCGAAACTCCGAAACTCCAAAACTCCGAAACTCCGAAACTCCGAAACTCCAAAACTCCGAAACTCCAAAACTCCGAAACTCCGAAACTCCGAAACTCCAAAACTCCAAAACTCCGAAACTCCAAAACTCCGAAACTCCAAAACTCCAAAACTCCAAAACTCCAAAACTCCGAAACTCCAAAACTCCGAAACTCCAAAACTCCAAAACTCCGAAACTCCGAAACTCCAAAACTCCAAAACTCCGAAACTCCAAAACTCCAAAACTCCAAAACTGCAAAACTCCAAAACTGCAAAACTCCGAAACTCCAAAACTCCGAAACTCCGAAACTCCGAAACTCCGAAACTCCAAAACTCCAAAACTCCAAAACTCCGAAACTCGGAAACTCCAAAACTCCAAAATCCAAAACTCCAAAACTCCAAAACTCCGAAACTCGGAAACTCCAAAACTCCAAAACTCCGAAACTCCATAACTCCGAAACTCCGAAACTCCGAAACTCCAAAACTCCAAAACTCCAAAACTCCGAAACTCCAAAACTCCAAAACTCCAAAACTCCAAAACTCCAAAACTCCGAAACTCCGAAACTCCAAAACTCCAAAACTCCAAAACTCCGAAACTCCAAAACTCCGAAACTCCAAAACTCCAAAACTCCAAAACTCCAAAACTCCAAAACTCCGAAACTCCAAAACTCCAAAACTCCAAAACTCCAAAACTGCCAAATTGCAAAACTCCAAAACTCCGAAACTCCAAAACTCCAAAACTCCGAAACTCCGAAACTCCGAAACTCCAAAACTCCAAAACTCCGAAACTCCGAAACTCCGAAACTCCGAAACTCCAAAACTCCAAAACTCCAAAACTCCGAAACTCCAAAACTCCGAAACTCCAAAACTCCAAAACTCCAAAACTCCAAAACTCCGAAACTCCAAAACTCCGAAACTCCAAAACTGCAAAACTCCAAAACTGCAAAACTCCGAAACTCCAAAACTCCGAAACTCCGAAACTCCGAAACTCCAAAACTCCAAAACTCCAAAACTCCGAAACTCGGAAACTCCAAAACTCCAAAACTCCGAAACTCCAAAACTCCGAAACTCCAAAACTCCAAAACTCCAAAACTCCAAAACTCCGAAACTCCAAAACTCCGAAACTCCAAAACTCCAAAACTCCGAAACTCCGAAACTCCAAAACTCCAAAACTCCGAAACTCCAAAACTCCAAAACTCCAAAACTGCAAAACTCCAAAACTGCAAAACTCCGAAACTCCAAAACTCCGAAACTCCGAAACTCCGAAACTCCGAAACTCCAAAACTCCAAAACTCCAAAACTCCGAAACTCGGAAACTCCAAAACTCCAAAATCCAAAACTCCAAAACTCCAAAACTCCGAAACTCGGAAACTCCAAAACTCCAAAACTCCGAAACTCCATAACTCCGAAACTCCGAAACTCCGAAACTCCAAAACTCCAAAACTCCAAAACTCCGAAACTCCAAAACTCCAAAACTCCAAAACTCCAAAACTCCAAAACTCCGAAACTCCGAAACTCCAAAACTCCAAAACTCCAAAACTCCGAAACTCCAAAACTCCGAAACTCCAAAACTCCAAAACTCCAAAACTCCAAAACTCCAAAACTCCGAAACTCCAAAACTCCAAAACTCCAAAACTCCAAAACTGCCAAATTGCAAAACTCCAAAACTCCGAAACTCCAAAACTCCAAAACTCCGAAACTCCGAAACTCCGAAACTCCAAAACTCCAAAACTCCGAAACTCCGAAACTCCGAAACTCCGAAACTCCAAAACTCCAAAACTCCAAAACTCCGAAACTCCAAAACTCCGAAACTCCAAAACTCCAAAACTCCAAAACTCCAAAACTCCGAAACTCCAAAACTCCGAAACTCCAAAACTGCAAAACTCCAAAACTGCAAAACTCCGAAACTCCAAAACTCCGAAACTCCGAAACTCCGAAACTCCAAAACTCCAAAACTCCAAAACTCCGAAACTCGGAAACTCCAAAACTCCAAAATCCAAAACTCCAAAACTCCAAAACTCCGAAACTCGGAAACTCCAAAACTCCAAAACTCCGAAACTCCATAACTCCGAAACTCCGAAACTCCGAAACTCCAAAACTCCAAAACTCCAAAACTCCGAAACTCCAAAACTCCAAAACTCCAAAACTCCAAAACTCCAAAACTCCGAAACTCCGAAACTCCAAAACTCCAAAACTCCAAAACTCCGAAACTCCAAAACTCCGAAACTCCAAAACTCCAAAACTCCAAAACTCCAAAACTCCAAAACTCCGAAACTCCAAAACTCCAAAACTCCAAAACTCCAAAACTGCCAAATTGCAAAACTCCAAAACTCCGAAACTCCAAAACTCCAAAACTCCGAAACTCCGAAACTCCGAAACTCCAAAACTCCAAAACTCCGAAACTCCGAAACTCCGAAACTCCGAAACTCCAAAACTCCAAAACTCCAAAACTCCGAAACTCCAAAACTCCGAAACTCCAAAACTCCAAAACTCCAAAACTCCAAAACTCCGAAACTCCAAAACTCCGAAACTCCAAAACTCCAAAACTCCGAAACTCCGAAACTCCAAAACTCCAAAACTCCGAAACTCCAAAACTCCAAAACAGCAAAACTCGAAAACTGCAAAACTCCGAAACTCCAAAACTCCAAAACTCCGAAACTCCGAAACTCCGAAACTCCGAAACTCCATAACTCCAAAACTCCGAAACTCCAAAACTCCAAAACTCCAAAACTCCAAAACTCCGAAACTCCGAAACCCCGAAACTCCAAAACTCCA